>NW_009607824.1:48238-58989 GCF_000690535.1 Cariama cristata
TGGGGGGGAGGGGGGATGTTATTGGGGTGTATTTCATGTTGATCTCTTTTCATGGGAATTTTTTCTTTCTCTTTGTGAAGCTATCTTCAGAAAAGGAAAAGGGTTTTCATTTATCTAAGGGAGACAATAGATGCATAACTGTCATGCCTACTACCTTACACCACTGGTAGGACAGCTATGTTAACCATAAAGAAAAGATAAAGCATCTGAGAAAAAAACACTGGCAGAAGCAGATCTTCCAAGACGACAAACCCAGGACCACGTCCGCATCTCCCAGCGGTGCAAGCACTCCGTTTACACTGGAAATATCGCTGCCCGTGACTCAGAGCAGAGAGCTGCGTTACGCAGTGTATGGCTGCACCAGAGGCGAACGGAAAAGGGGAGGCACGGCACGAGGGGAAAAGTTAGGAAGAGTGCTGCTGGGCAGTACAACCACTGCCACTTCCTTACCCGGTGCCTCTATTTCATACCAGGTGCACACGTGTACATACTTGCATGTACACACACACTCAGCATCCTATATGAACTGAATAGAGAACTCGGATAGAAGCCACATGAACAAAATTCTTACCAGTTTTGGTAAGTTCTTACATTTAAATTTTAAAGAAACAGAGGCCTCTCAAAAAAAAACCCCTCAAAACCTGAACCATCTCATCTGCAAGGTGCCCTGCCCTCCTGGCGAGGGTCCAGGATTCTTGCTGGGGCGCAGGTCAGTAGGCAATTTTACTTAGGAAATAATTCATCCATCAAACCACGGACTGAGCACCCACAGGATGGCTGGCACAGGCCAGCTCAACAGCCACCAAGCAGCCGCAGACCCGAGGCCACTTTTAGCAGAAGAATTCCTTATTCTGCCTGAAGATGCTCTGTCAATCAGACATAGCTCTATACAAGATTTTCACAGAGATATTCTTGCATCATTATTAGGACTGTAGAGTTAAAATCACCTCCTGGAGTCTGGCTACAGTATAAACAAAAAAGAACAAACACTGAACAAGCCTCGTCTTCTTCCTGCAGGTTGATACTTCAATGTTTCTGTTCTGGACAGTCCCTGGCCCTGAAGAGGTATTTCCACTCTGAATGGTGTTAAGAAGCTGGCCCTGCAATAATGATTCAGCAGAGTTTCATCAGTTTTTTGCAGGCAGTTATCAGGACGGTGCACTCAGAAAACTCTACGCCCCTACCACCTTCCTTCTCCACACCCAAGCACCAGACTTGCATGCATTTGCTTCTCTGATCCTCTGATCCCATAGACCTAAAACAGAACTTAAGGAGTCTTAGGTTCCTGCCAGTACTTGCAGTATTTCCCATGTCGTTGGTTCATAAACTCCGAACTCCTCTGGGAAGTCTGCAAAGTGATGCCTGCGTCTCCTATGATAGGACATTCCCTCCTGCGGATCACTCCTCCACTGACACTTCCAGCGTGTTTGTACAGCACTTTGAACACAACAAGGCAGTGATGTAGCTGCCCTGTTGTGCCATCCAAATATTAAACAATGTCAAAAAACAGGCAACTAGAGCAAAGACTACCTCCAGAAGCTGGATAAACAAAGATGGCCCATGTGGGCTCCACCATCTATTAGGGCTTATTGGTAACTAGCCACTGCTGAATGGCCATGTGGACATGCTAGGAATTCACAGTCTCGGGGACAGCTCTTCTTTCCTCCCGACAAGTGAGCCAGGAGCCCAGAAATCATGGGATCCAGGACAACAGTCAGAGCACGCCAATCCTGAACTCTTCAAAAGCTGAAATTTTGAGAAGACTAACAGAAAGAGAGTGAAATTCAACAGTAGAAAAGGCAACTTTGTCTTTCTTTTTCTTTTCTTATTAATCATAAGAGTTTCTGCTACAAAAACCTGGCGGAATGATGGAGAAAAAAGAAAGGCCTGCGTACCTTTGCCTATTAAAGGATAAAAACAACTCACAAAATCAATGGAAGTTCATTTTCCACAAAAAATGCAAACATGAATCCGTCATGTACTGTATTTCCAATGGACACACTACTGTAGAGGTAAACTTTCATCCATAATCCCAGGGATATATCATATTTCCAACATAAATACTCTGTAGAGACAAAATTTCATCCTTACCCCTATGTACAATTCTCGCCATTCACCTTCAAAACAAATTTTTATAAATTGGAGAAGCTGCAGAAAGGGGTTGTCAATTTGGTTAAGAAACGGACAGCCCATCACTGAAGAAGATACTACAGAGCACGGACCATTCATCTTGGCAAAGCGAAAGCTGAAAGATGCGATGCCACCTACAAATGTGAAAGCGTCAGGAGCAGGAGGAGTCATATAAACTAAATGCGTATCTTAAACAAATATAAACTGGCCCCAAAGCAATTCAGAGTGGAAGTCAGGCATAGGTTTCCAACCATCAAAGGAGTAAGAACAAGTATTTGGGGTTATGGTAACAATGCCTCCAGCAGTTCTGAGAAGTCATTTTACCAAGTGCATGCTGGGACTAAATGACGTTACCTTTCTGGCCTTATTACCAAACAGCTTAAACACAACCACCTTTAAAACAGGAGACAACAGAGGGGAAAAACCAGACATACATCACGCAGCACTCTGTGAGCTTTGTCACAGGTTTCCAAGCAGTACCAGCAGACTTCAGAGCTACGGATACCTTTAGCTTATCAGATTAGACATTGTTGCCCAAGGTTACAACTCATTCATCCCAAGATGACAATGGATGTGTAAGTGAGGCTTACACTATCCTGAACTTACACTGGTATTCTACTTCAAAAATAAACAGGGAAAAGCAAATGTGAACAGTTAAGTGAGTATGACTTGTTTGTTTTAAATGCTTCTTCACTACAAATCTCCATTGTACATTCAATAGTTATGTCTCCTTAAGTTTGCACATGTGTAGCCACTCACTCAAACCTCATACTCCTCTCTTCCTTCCACAGCTTCTGAGACTAAAATATAAACTGGACAAGACAGAATCATACCAACTTTTATGGGGTCTAGATCAGAATACCAGCAGGGTGAATTGAAGGAGGCACTTCTGGAGAGGTCAGCTATCTGTACAGCAACATTTTTCTAAAAGGAACCCATAAACTCGAGACATAAGCTTCTATTCAGTATTTAGATCTTGTCTACCATCTTCAACAGCTGAGGAGCCTGTCCCGCTGCTGCAGCATTTCTGTCCAAACCGATAACATTCAGTGAACCGAAGAGTAATTCCTCAATTACAGCCTGGCAAAGCAAAATTACACCCACAGCGAGGAGAACTGAGTCAACACTCTCACAACTCGCATCCTGTGAGAACACTGGTGCCAGGTGGTACCATGCTGCACTGCCAAACATGACCTCAAGCTTGTATTCCAGAGGAACAAAGCATAGGAAAATTCCTCACTATACAGCAAGGAAAATGTCAAATGGTCCCCCAAAACTTCCCTACCCAGGAACTCAGACAGAACTGCGAGGCAGCAGTGTCTGCATCCAAACTTCAGGCAACACCTGCCAACAACCCATCGAGCTAGATGTGAAGATGAGGAGACACATGTCATGAACAGCATCCAAAAAACCCTTGTCAGTTCTACCCCTAGCAGCCCAAATTACAAAACCTGAAGATTTCTGGTTCCTTCACAAGGGTCTGTCCATGTATGCCCACCTGTGTGATTACAGGAAAGAGACTTGTTCAGAGGAAAAGAAAGGAAGAGAAGGAAATTGTGCACTAGGCCTCGCATAGAGGCAAGATTGACCTAACATATATGTAGCAGACTGAAAAATACGATCTGAGCTGAGAATTTTTGTCAGAACAGAAGAAAACATCACGAGACAATCAACATCGCTTACATTTAGATAAAAGATTAAATTCTGTTACATGCTAAGATATTCTAAACGTGTTTTCGAAAAAAACTAAATCTGCGTACAATACAAAAGGAAATGGAAAGATCTATTTTTCCAGTTAGTTATTCCCTTGAAAGGTTCTGTATGGCCCGAAAGACAATGAAAACATCTGCAACTGCAAACAAATGACAGAAATCGTTAAAGCTTCTTTCAATTGAAATAGTTACGCCTTGTAAATCCATCTTGCTGTATTCTCCACAGCTCCCGGCTTCAGTCAAGCTGAGCTGAGCAAAGCTGCTGTCTTCAGCACTGGTACGGGCAGGAGGGGAGACTCCAGCCTGACTCCCAGCTCCCATTCTCATCCACGCAGCATGCCATGCTTCTTAACTCTGGCAAACTGTTGGCACAGCCCTGCGGTGAACTGGCGTGGAGAATGGGCCTGAAGTAAAAACCAGAACAAACCAAAACAGCCCTCCCCCAACTTTATAGTACAAGTTTATTTTCTTTTTAGGACAGATCAATTCTGCAGTGTAGTTCGCAGCAGGGCCTCGCAAATAGTTTTGCCAGCACAACTGACAGGAGAGCACACCACAGCACCATGAACGAGAACAAGGGGGAACAGTTCCTATGCCAAAGGCTGTCTGACAAAACCAGAACACCAGTGACCACAGCAGCCCTGTATCTTGCAACCTCTCTCCTGCAGTCACTGGTACTTGGATTTTTTCTTAACGTTCCTTGCATCCCAACAACCTGAGGACAAAAACCTTTTACATCTGAGAAGATTTATGTTTCATCTCCCTTTGAAATGTATACTGTACCAGTGTGCGTGACGTCTGGATGTTTTGTATGTGTGGAAGCAGTAAGTAGGCGTTTGCGAGCGGCATTCTAGGTTCTTCTGGAGAAGATGTCAGAGTTCCCATTCCAAAAACCTGAGTTAAAAAAAAAAAGATAATTACATCAACATCTAGTATTTCAGTTTTGTATGTTACTGTTGATAACTATTTTTTACTAATAACAATCTTCCCAAGAAAAAGATTGGGTTTTCATACTAGATTCTTTTAAAAGACAATTTACAGATATAAAGTTCCAATGTGGAAAGTACCTACAGACATAAACGGCACTTTAGCATCTTCACTCCTTCAGGCACTATTATAAAAACAAAGCAAAGCGCTCGCCAGCAGAGCATCAGGTTATCTCGAAAAGAAAGTATCTAAACTCTCTTACTGTTCTTCAAGTAATTACAATACACTTATCACCATTTGGCAGCGCAGTCATTTCTGGGAAAACTTTGTTAGTAGTCCAATTGCACACTGAGTTCAATTGCCTTGTCTTAAAAATGGAGTAAAATAATTTCTAACCTTTTTTTTTTTTAAAGTCTGCAGTTTTCAGAGCACTGTAAGATTTGCAAGTTGAATGTTTTTCATTACCTCTAATAAATGCTAGATAAATGCAACATTTGTATTTAAAAAACATGTATTTCAACTGAACTTACCTATGCTTCAATTTAAGGAGCTTTGTTTCCCAGCACAGTACCAAAGTATGGAAATGGAATAGCTGGATGATTGATTAAAGCTGGCATTGTTTTTAAATCACTGAATTCAGAGTTAGATTTTTTTCTTTAACAAATTAATAAAAGCAAAGAATTTGGAGTATATAATGTTCCTTACAAAAATTTTTTTAAAAAAAGCTTAAGACTTGCTTGAACTTGCTAGTTAATCAGACAATAGATGGTTTTAATGCATAACCATTACTTTGACTTTCATGTTTTAAGGGCCTAAACCTCTCACCCTGTGCTACGTCCCAATATGCTTACATAAAATCCTGCAGAGTAGCTGAAAACGACCTAAAATATTTCCTAAATAGGTTTTTCATGACAAATGCATCCCAGCACAGTGAAGTCTAGACTGCAGTATTATATGAAGCCAACTAGCAGTGTCAGGACCATGATCTTGTAAGCACACATGTAAAAACACACTTAGTTTTACTACCGCAAGAAGCCCCACTAACAGTAATAATTTTAACCATATACATGTATGAGGGATCATGAGACTGGCAAGATCTGGTAAAAGGCATGAATTGTAAACATTACTCCACCTGATTTGTGTGAGGAATTCAATGACCTCTGAAAGTCTGTAAGCTCTAAATGTATGAAAATCACTTTTAAAAACACAGGTAAATCCAAAGCTCAAGCTAAAAATAAGAGTAGCTACCTGATACGAAAGTACTCCATGAGATGAGGTATTTATAAATAATGAGCTTTCAATACTGCCTTCTTCTGTTGGCAGGAAGAGTACTCTGAAAGAAACTTTTCCCATCGCTGGAATCACCTGCAGAGACCACAAAGAAGCTTGCTTGCTCAGTGCCGGTGCCCACGACACCCACGGTTCAGTTTCATGGCCCAACAGACATTTCCACATGTGCACCCCTATCTGTAGATCCCACTAAGCAGAACCTCAGCCCTGAGAAGTTTCATCTGTCCACAACTCTGGACACTTTTACTATGGAGAAGACCTGAGACCATGCAGCAACTTGCCGAATTATGGCTGAAGTTTCTCAGCTAGCTCAGGCCTCGTTAGTCAAGACTCCTTTTTGCACGAGAGGTTCATCATGCAGCCCCAACAGCCTCTGCACGCACAGAAACACTTCCCCGCGTATAGACACCTATTACAAAGTGAATCAGCCCCCCCTGTGATACATATTCAAATGAGTCAAGGCGAAACTTGGACAACACAATTAGTAACCAAATAGGTCTAACTGAAGGAACAATGACGTTTATGTCTGGGCAGTAATATTCATTCAGCCATAGTAAAAAAAACAAATCAGATGAAAGCATAATAAAAACCCATTGCACATCAGCAGAGGATAAAATCTGGGCTTCATCAAACTGAGATCACAGCAATTCATTCTTAATATGCGTTATATTATAATACATCTTTTAAAAACTCAGAGTTAAAATAATACTCTTAGATCATAGGGCATTTATGCTCATAATCGCAATACAAAATGCATAAAACATTTCACTGCAGTTTTTTTTTGAGGAATATGCAAGACCGTTCAAAAGCCTGAAAATTCAAGGCTGTAAAACACCCACATGCCCATGGATTACTGCATAATGCTGCATAGAGCAGAATGAAATTTAAACAGCCTCTTTAACACCAAAAAATTCTCCTCTTTCTCTGTTACTGTAAAACACATTTCCTACTCCAGGTTTTGGATGTCTTCTCCCTTACTAGTCTAAGTAGAAGTGAGCAAAAAAAAGGCTAGCAAAACAGAAAAAAAGTTGGAGGTCCTACAAAAAAGTATGAAGAGAAAACACAGAATGAAAAGCTCAGGCCAAAGGAAGCACGAAGGCTTGGCACTTGGCCATTACATAGTTTCCAAAAGTACATCAACACTCACCCGGCTATGAGCAGGAGACACATGAAACTGTCTGGTAGCTGTAAACACTGAATTCACTACAACTTCTTTATCTCTACTAGGGTTGTAGGCATGCAGCATTTTAGCTCTGGGTAATCCCAGTAATCTAAAAAGGGGGGCGGAGGGGAGAGAGAGAAAGAAATTATTTACTTTATAAGCACAGACAATGCACAAAAAAGCAACAAACACAAATCACTTTAAAACATATTGATACGCAACAATTTCCTAGTTCTAACTATTCTTTGGAAACACGCCAAGCAAATTTTGCCCTTTAGTACACAAAGACAAATAAGTAACATTGGGATTTGAGAGGTGCACTTAGCCAAAACTCGTTTAAATCACCAGGAGTTTAAGAAAAAAAGCAACCCTTATGAGGCACAAAGTCTTGAATAAAGAAGTTTAAACAACCAAAGTCTTGTTTTGTCAGCTAAAGCAACGATTCTCTTACGGCTTCTGCTTTAGCTAATACATCCTAATACCCAGCATCTTTTACATTCATTCTGTGCATCCTCTGAAACACTCATTTAACTCATAAGGGGACCATGTTTCTTTTTGGTTACTGGTAGATCAAAGGCTGATTATCATTTAAGAATAATTTTTAAAATTTTCTTAGAGGAGAACTAAAAAAACAAGCAAACAAACAAAAAATCAAACCCAAACCTCAAGTATTCTACCAGTATGTTTTGCCTGGGACTTTCTATATTTTATTTTCAGAAGTTAAAGGAAGCAGCAAGCTCCCCCTCCACTAGAAAAGCAATTTTTCTAGAAATGAATCACCAGCACAAAGAACTGGTTTGACATCCATGCAGAATCACCCGAAATGTACCCAGAATGTGTTATGATTCCCTATTCCCTCTTCCTCCCTCCTAGAACTACGCTGATTTTCATTTACAAAGTATTGCAAGGCAAGAAACACAGTTCCAACTCTGTGGCAACTGTAATTACTACTTCAGTTTTTTTCAGAGGCTGGCATGACCTCAGCTAATGCTCTTTACTCAAATGTAGCCCAGTACAGTTACTCCTCCCCGCTTCGCTACTCGTCAAAATAACAATAATGTAAGATACTCACTGCATTCCAAAATGCAGAACTGACGGGTGAAAATGTAAGGCCTTCCCATTTGGAGGCATCTTTGCCAAGAAGCTGAAAAAAAGGGAAAAGAAGCCACAATTAATATTTAGTGGGCATGACACTACACATTGCAGGAAAGACAGATTACAGGCTCTGACTCTTTATATTCTAAACACTCTATTTCTAAACCTTTTCATACATTCCTCTCACTGCTGTAAGGCTGACCTTTTAAGAAGGTTTCCACACAACAGTACATGCTGGAAAGCTCATGCCAATAAAAGTGTCGTTTGAGAAGTATCCCAGTTCAGAGGCAACGCTGGCTTGGACAACTTCCCTTCCTTGCACCTATCCCCCCGGTCATGCCGATACGCCTGTTTATGGGGCTGTGCAGTCAACTACAGGGAGCAAACAACTCAGGAGAGTCCTGGGGAATGGATATGAGGTCAGCATGGAGCGGATCCCCAGTCTCGTCAATTCGACATTCACACAAGCACTGATACGAGCACAGCGAGAGATGCAGAGGTAGAAGAGTAAATTGCAGCTTGGGCAAAAGCAGACATCAAAAGAAGTGCTTGCCCAGCTGTGGCTTCAATGCAAAAGCCAACTCGTTTCTTATATGCAAAAGAGAGTAAGAAACAATGTGAAACACACACCCCATCGTCTTTCCTCTGCCCTAGGAAAATTCACAATAAAGTTCCCATCAGTTCTAGTATATTTTTTACCTTATTTCAACATGAGTCGATGCCCTGTAACACAGAAATCCCATCTTCACCACTTTCTCAATTAAAACTTGCCCTCCGCAAGTCCCAACAATCACAGTGGTAAAAAACAAGCCCAGCACTTGTTCATTACATCTAGGTACCCAGTGCTATGCTGTCAAAATCCTCCTCAGATGCAGTCTGCACGTTGCATGGCCAGAACCAGTTTCATCTTTACTGGACGATGCTAATAAGCATCCTAGCAAGGATGAGTCTGAGAAGGGAGGGATGGACTGTGGTTTCATTAGTTACCCAGCTGCTTTGCATAATGTGCGGTAGTACAGTTAATTGGTCCCCAATTTAAAAATGTAGTTCTGGAACATTACACCTTTAATATATTAAAGTATCTACATAATTCTGCTGTTATATTCCAAACCAATAGAGACATCATAATTTATTACCAGTCAGGAAAAATCAGGTTTATTATTATGAAACCCCACAACTTTTATGAAAACATTTCTCATACAAGGGAGCAAACACCCTTGCTGCTGCGGCAGGAGGAATGCAATATATCCAGGTAGCGTTTCTGGGGTGCTGCTAGAAAATAACAAAAGAACAGATGACGCAGAGCTACAAAGTCCAGGTGAACGGCAGCCTCCTTCCAACCACCTCGGCTCTGCCCCAACCAGCTCTTGCTCTGTTCCTAGAAACACCCCAGCAACCAGCACACTCCTCCCCTTCCAAAAGTCAGTCTCAGAGATGTACCCAGAAGGAAAGTCTGAGTACTGTTGTAAACACACACAAATTAAAATTGCTACCGCAGTAAGAAGTCCCAGACATCTGGGGAAGGCACATTTCTTAAGGGTCATCAGATCTTTTTTCATGTGCACACACATATATAGCAAAATGAAAGTTAAGCCAGCGGTTTATGCACGACAGTATCACCTTGAACCCACACCGCTTAAGTTCCTAGCATCTTACAGGTACCTTCTGAAATACCTTTTCCCACCAAAAAGCCCTGCTGAGTGCTCCTGCGCCAGTCTGTGTAACGGCAGCGGCTCTCCAAGACTCACTCCTCTTCCTCCTGGGGAGCCCTGGGAGCAGCAGCTCGTCCCGTCTCAACCCTCGCTCTCCGTGGCAGGCACCCCAAGCGCCCACGGGCTGCACCCCCAGCCGATGTACCAGACTGCGTTTCATTCGGTTTGGGTGAACAAGGCCACGCTGTAGCGCTGGTTCTTCAAAATGCACTGAATTACTGCTCAGTCAACAGTCACAGCCAACCCTCTACTAGTCAGAAAGTAAGGAAAAGCCCGGTGCGAGCACAGCAGGGTCCCAGGGCTGCTGTCCCATTCCTTTTGGAGAAGGCAGCCTGGACCTAGGATGGCTGAAGCCAAGCCTCCGCTGATGAACTCGGCAGGCTCCGCGCTGACTCCTGAGCATGGAGGTAACTTCAGAGCATCCCTGCACACCAGGAAGGGGACCGTGCTTACAAGACATCCAGCTTCTGCTCAGCACCCCACAAAAGCTGCCAAATTGCTCCAAGCCCCAGCCTGGCCCGGAAAGCAGAACGGCCACATTCCTACGGCGGGGTGCTCGTAACCCTGCCCGCTGGCCAGCTCCAGGGCCTCGGCACCACAGTGCCAAAAAACAAGTGGGAGAGCTGAGTTTATTCAACAGCAGGACTAGTCGAAAGAGAAATCCACCATTGTTTTGGTTTGGGTTGCTTTTTTTTTTTTCCCCAAGGGAGAAGATGAGCAGTT
>NW_009607824.1:59008-60381 GCF_000690535.1 Cariama cristata
TTCTGCCCACCGCATCTGAACCACCAGGATGCATTTTAAAGCCCACCACTATAGAGAGAAAGGGCCAAGCCCACCTACACTAGAAGTGAACCTCTCCAAGGGGTTACCACAAGTCTCTTAAAGCCAGCTGGAAGCTGGCAAAACCCCTTCTGCATCCCCCCGCTCCAAACACAATTCAACACATTCAGATCTCTGCAGGAGATCTGACACGGAAATAAACATCAAAGGCAATTCATTGAGACATTTAAAAGTTGAAGTCACTTTTTAAAACCAAATATTTACTTTTTGAGTTTTTTTAAGAACCTCATCTCACTAATAGATTCACCTCAAATTATGCCAAAAATTTCTCTTTTGGCTGCAGACAACATGCCCAAAAAAGTACACAGGTCGTTTCATGAGAATATTACAGGCCTGGGACAGACACACAAATATCAGACTAAGAATGGAAGTCTTGAAACAACAAACGTGGAGAAACAGTCCTCTTCGTAACAGAAAAAGCCTGGTTTCCAACTACTCTTTAGTCGCTCTTAAAATCAGCTAACATCACATTAAGCATGCCATCTAACAAAGCCAGACTCCACTCAACGGCATCTCTCCTTTTTCAGGCAGACCAGTTGAACATCAGCTTCTGAATGATAAGTTTTGATACAGAAGGCCAATTCCAACATTTCAGGAGGCATTTTTAAGCACAAGTGAACAGAACTGGAGGGAAACAGGAGAAAGAAATAGAAGAAGGGGAGGGAATTTCTGGCAACTACTTTGAACACTTAGTAGTAATTGCCTTTGTGTCAAACGACTAGTTTTACTGGCCTCTTTATCACTTGCCAGTCCAACAATTCAATGCTCTTCTTCCTCCCCATCCTCACACGGTATTTAAAACACTGACACCCTGGGCCATCCATCTCATTGAAAAAAAAAAAAAAAAGAGTAGGAACAGCCGAAACATCGGGGAGGGGAGGGAAGGCTCCACGTGGTCACCCAGAGCAGCCAGGGCAGGGGGAAGATGGGGGGCAGGCTCGGGGGAGCCCAAGAGACCCGCAGCTCCAGCCTGCTCCAGCTCATCGCCCCGTCTCACAGAAAACACCCAGCACCGAGGGACAAATCCTGAGCAGGCACACAGCTCCCAGCACCAGGGATGCTTGCTGGGGAGAAAGGCGGATGTGGGGCAGACAAGAAGGGGCTGGAGGGGAAGGTGGGGTGAGGCAGGGGAGAAGGGCAGGGTGGAGGAATGCAAGAACCCCCAACCGCCCGGGCGAGCAGAGAAACGCATCACTCCAGGGCAGCAGTCGGGGGGTTTGTTGCTGTGGTTTCTTAAAAGGAACATGAGCTGTAAAATCTTAAGCCACCGTATTCCAGAGGTGCTTATCTGTAGG
>NW_009607824.1:60394-64391 GCF_000690535.1 Cariama cristata
ATCAGAGAACATGGAGGAGTTCCAGCCTTTTGCAATGTTTCCTGCTCCAGGAAAGAACATTTTGGTGTCCTGTTGGTGCGGGACCAACAAAAGGGGATGCGAGTGCAGGGATGCTGGGAGCACTGTTAAACACATCGCTGAAATTGTTTTGCCCTCGCTTCTTCCAGTTCTGTTACTCTCTGATGTAATTAGTAAAAATGGGTAAACCACCAGGTCAGTATGATTTCATATATTTATTCACAGCCCCAAAACCTAGTATTTATATGCAATGTATACTACACACAAACATTTGTTCCAAATAAACAAAGACTCTTTTATTTCCCCCAAAGTCCAACAGAAAAAAAATCTTTCTTCATAACAGATTTATTCATACCTCACTGGCCAAAATCACAAGAGAAGTATTTCCAAAAATCCAAACAAAAGACCAAATCTACTCTGAATAAATTGCTGGGTTTTGTGTTGGGTTTTTTTTGTTTTGTTGTGCTTTTTTTTTTTTAAACAAAAATTCAAAACTGAGTGAATTCATCTAACTTTACATATAAAACACTCAGCAATCTGCAGAATAAGCTGCATCCGACCAGAAGCAAAGGGACATTTCCTGGAAGAAGGTTTATCCCAGTGTCCCTTTTTCTTCTATTAGCTTCTTCAAGTCTTCCTTCTATCTTTATTTCTTCACTTAATTGATTACTCTAGACTATTTTAGGATGCATGTTATCTGATGATTCACATAGCAACGTCTGTAGTCGAGAATAATGGTAATTGCTACTTGGTGCCCCTTCTTCATCCTTCCTTTTTGTGCCCTTTGTTCACAGCAGATGAAGAAAAAGCAAGTCGGGGGAAGGCATTTTATTGTCGGGTCTTTTCTTTATGGTTGCAGGGTTTTCTTGGAAGCAGCAGGCAAAAAGGACTGGATTCCTTAAGATACAAGAGGTCCTTTTTGAGTGAATCTGCTTAGGCAGTACTGTTTTATTTTCCAGTATATTGAGAGAAATAAAATTTGACTTATGTCTGGCTTTTTGGCACTTTGTACGTTCAGTGCCGGAATATTAATGAACCCACAGGATGAGGTTTTGAGATACGAAAGCATGTATGTATTGTATAGGAAAGCACAATTTTTATATGTAAACTGAAACAGAGAAATGAAATTAAAAAAACCTCTCGTTTACTGACTAATTTTAGATTCATTCCTCTAGACTACACCTGACAAACAAAAAGCAGACAGAGAGGATGAGACTCACACGTACAGAAACAACCAAATCCAAATACTTCTCATCGTTTGTTTACAGCTGACGCAAAGCAATTCTTCTGACAAACGAAAACAGTTAATTAAGAGGAAACCGACCCCGAAACAGAAGCGCGAGCTGAACCAAAGTCTTCTGCAGCGCCGACACAAAGCTTTGGTTCGTGACATCCCCTGGACCCTCTCTTCTCTCACCTCCCCTCGCCAAAGGCAGTAAAAGCACGAAGCCGTACTTAGGAAGGCTAAACTGCAGCTCCTGAAAGACACGTGGCAGCTTTGAAAGCGATGATAAAATTGCTTGCAAATAAGAAATTAAAACTTGAGTCTACCATCACGGCAACTCTGCTGAAAACGGAAACAGGAATATTTTTTAAGTTATAGGGTTTTTGTAACCAAGTTTAACTTCTTTCCTAGAGGCACAAAGAGTCCTCAGAAATCAGCAAATCAGCTCACCTTGCAACATCCCCGTACAGCTCACGGCCAGGCTATCGGTGGCACGTCCCCGCGGGGCTGTGGCACCCAGAGGAGCGCGGCTGCCCGCAGCCTCGGCCCCGTGGCCGGACGGCTCTTCTCCTGAAGGGCTGGGCCCAGCCACGGCGCCGGCCCTTAACACAGGAACACCCGCTCCGAGGCTCAGGTGACAACACGTCAACACCCAGTCTTTGTACAGTTCTTTATTTTGTAGAGAAAAATAAATGTCCAGCAGGTGAAAGAACAAAAATGTGAATTTTAAAAACTGGAAACCTAGAAGGCAAAAAACTGCTATTTTTAGCACTGTGTTGTTTAGGGAAGAGGAGGAGGACTGACTTGGAGCTTCTGAATGCTTGGGATTGGCAACCCATCGTTAGGAATTCACTAACACCTTTACCAGAGAGCTGTGCTGCTGCTGGAAGAAGGTCGGTCATCTGTATTTGCTCTGAACCACGCTATGTACATCAGGGACCGAACCTTCGACTGCGGAAAGCAGGAGCGGCCCAACCGGTGTTACCCACCAAGTAACACGGGCGCATGCATGCCTGCTGTTTCGCATGTTTCGGCTACAGCAAAATAGGAAAGGGGAGCGAAACCAAAATAAACCAGGGAAATGGACAGATAACCTCTCTAAAAATAAATCCCATGATTTATGGCCAAAGTAATTATTTAACGGGGCAGACAGGTCTACCGATATTTTTCTTTTTTTAAACTTCTGGAAATTGGCAAAGCAGCACACAGCTAAGACGTGCTCACCGAAGTTTCCATGGGCTGATACTTAGTTTATTTCAAAGGTACCGCAATACAGAGGTAGGTAAGCCTAGCTCAAGGCATCAAGCCCAAACCGTTCTCCCTGACTCCCATTCGGCCCCTTGTCCATCGCTCTCCTCCGGCACCGTGAGCAGCCCCCTCTGCTCCCCTCCTCTCGCCCTGGTACCTCCACTGCCATTAGCTGTCTGTCTTCTGCGTAACGTTCTCTCCTCTCGCTGCCTGCGCTCCCTCTTCCAATAAAATTCTGCAACGATGCTTAACAAATCCTTCACAGAATAGTTACCTAAGCCAGCAGTGCTTCAGTTTTATTTATTGCAAAACTACAACGAAATTGCAATGATCAAACACACAGCATCTCACAGTACAGGGGTTATAAAGTCGCATTTCTCAACGGGATGTAAATGGAAGGACACAGATAAAAAAATTGGCTTTTCTCCCTAACCTCACACCCAAACAGTCTCCCTGAAAAATGTCCATAGTAGTTCAATGCGGACCACGATAAAAATCGGAATAAGACACACAAAGAAATCCAGCAGAGATGATGAACAGTGAGGCACGAAGCACTTTAGTGAGCATCTTGGTGAAAAGAAAAGGCTTTCTTCTCCAGATGTGCCTGCGGTTTGTATTTTAGCAGCAGCAGCACAATAAAATGTGTTTAACAGCAGAACAGAATTATTCCCTCCCGTAAATCAGTCCTCAACTTCTGAAAGAACTGAAATCTGCACTAAATTAAGAAATTAGTTTACAATGACTTAAGTTCATTTGAAATTGTTTTCTGAAACCTCTTTCAAAATCCTTTAGCCACCCAGATTTCAAGCAACAACCAACACTGCCTAGAGGTGGTCCAGGGGGACTCTGTAGTTTTTTTTAGGCATCTTAGTCTGCTTGAGTAGGGAGGAAGGGGAGGAAAGCAGAAATTTTAAAAATCAAAAGGCATAAAAACCCCCAGAAAACCCCCAAGCAGAGACCTGGGAGAACAGAAAGCGGGTTATCAGTGACTTGGGCACGCAAACCAGGCACCTGTATGGCCTAAGCTGAACCTGCAACTACTTGTAGACACACAAAAAAAGGTGTCTTGTTTCAGCTAGGTTGAGAAATATCCAAGTTATTTGTTTTGGATGAGTGTACGGGGCCCACCAGTTCAAAATGCACATCAAACATTTTCCTCTGAAGCATCTCTACTACTGCCAGCAAATCCCAAACATCCTGGCAAGCAGAACACCCACCTTCATTTTCCTTTTTGCTTTATATGATTTAACAATTGCCTGTTCGTTTTGCAGTATTTCATAAGGCTATCTCTAAGTACACAGGACAATGGTAACTGCTTTGAAGGAAAACCTTCAGTTTGCCTTTCTTTTTTTTTAAGTTTCTTTACAATTTTTTTTAAAAAGTCAGCAATCTTCTGTTAAAACAGTTAAAACTGCAGAAATGGTAAGTTTACTCTTTTTTTAGTTCTTCACAAAACAAGTCTAAGAGACACTTGCCTAACACAAACACACTTTTGGCTCCATCCGG
>NW_009607824.1:64406-65703 GCF_000690535.1 Cariama cristata
CTTGATGTTTTATCTTGAATTACCAGGCCCTGGACTTCTGGAGTTATGAGCAAATACTGCATTTCATGTCTTTTTAAAGAATGTTTCTGGCCCATGAGTATGCAAAATAAAAACACAAATCCCAAAGGCATACAAAGCAGCTCATGCTATTTTTTCTTATTAAACCTCAAAGCTTTATAGCCAAATTCACCTTTTTTCGAGTGATTTGCTTACCCTGTAGTTGCCAAACCCTCCAAAAAAAGAAAAAAAACAAACCAAACCCAAACCTCTTTAAACTGCCTGCATAACCCAGGTTTGTTCTTCAGAAACTGATGCTAAGATGATCACTAATCATTTCCGAGATGTTAACTTTTGCCTGCCTTACTGAATTAACAAGGCAGTCAAACCTGAAAGTGCCTGGCCTACTCGACACAGGTAAATGAACGGCGGCGTTTTGAAGAATGCTGCCCAACTCCCACAACTCCAGATCACTTCACCGGGCGCTATGAGACTCCACACCCCCGAAAGATCACGCTCTTTACCCAAGCTCCTGCCCAGAGTCTCTAAACTGAAAATGAAACGTTTTCAAGCGGAGATGTGCTGCTCATAGCCTTTTCCAGACACTTTGAAAACATGAACCCTAGAGAAAGAGGGCATGGAGAAGCGCCTAGAGAAAAGGCTTCCACGGCGTCAGCACGCTGCCTTCCCCAGCTCAAAGCAAAGCACCAGCTGCACGCCCCGTGCCGAAATACCATGAAATCTAAACGACCGTTCCCTACCCACAGTTTTCAAAGCATTTTACTGAAAGCAGTCAAATTTCACAGCGCGGCTCTGTGAAAGAGGCAGGATAAAAGAACCTTAAGAAAGGCAGCAGACAGACCACAAACCCACCTGCCTTGTACCTACGGAGAGCACGCTTCTTTTTACTTAACTAGGCAGTAAAGTATTGAATTCTGTCCTCGCAACGGCAAAACCACAGCAGAAGATTTTAGTGGCAAGGGCTGTTTTTAAGCATAGTCCTGTACCAACACAATTAGGAATCTAACAAAGGAAAAGACACGTGTTCCAGAAGAAACAGGTATTGATTCTATCACACCTGCCTCAACTAAATTATTCCCTGAAAACCAGCAATGAACCAGCGTTCTGCTCCCGCAGCGTGCCTACAGGACAATCGGCAGTACAGACGGAAGAGATCCAAGTGAAAACAGACCTCACCTTTTTAACGCATCAACTGCGATTCTGTTTTTACCAGTTAAAATAATAACTCATTTCATCGAGAACACACAATTTTACACAAAAAAAAACCTCCTCAAGCCGA
>NW_009607825.1:0-18274 GCF_000690535.1 Cariama cristata
TATAATAATTCATATAATATTACAATTATTATTTTTTTACATAATCAAACACCTCAGAGTGCTGGCTGGTAAAGCTTGTAGATGATGAAGTGTTGGCTGGAAAAACAGGTAAGTTTACAGGATTTAATTTTTAGGCAGGTCAAAGAAGCATCTTAACTTTTACTGATATTGCTTTGATGATAAAAATATTGGCAATCGGTGTTGACCGTACTAGTATTTGTACTTGTGTTAATGGCTTGGTTTTGAAAGTAAGAAGGCTTTTGTAGCTGTTTATCTGTGACTGTTTGATTTGAGTAGAAGAGGTTTTTAAGGAGCAGAGTTGGTTTAGAGGCAACTTCCAAATTTCAGTGATGAAACAGAAGACCTGTGATGTCTTAGTTGTCTGGAATCACAATTCCGTTTGCTAATTTTGCTTTAAAACCTGCATCAGTTAAAGGATTAACTTCTGTACCTGCAGTTACGTGTTTACAGAACGTGTGGATCTGCTTTAGAATGACAGACTCAAGGTCATATATTCACACCCAAATGATTGTTGGCTGACAGCTAGGCTGTGCTTTATAGTTTTGAGCATGCTTTATGTCGCACTTTCATCTTGTAAATTTTTATATAATACCTATCTGACGTTCTTGCTGACTTTTGTGCTTAGTCATTATCTTTGTCAGATCACAATACTTCTGTGCAATCCATTTATTCTGGCCAATTGCACATGTATTTCTGAGTCTGGTTTGTGGGGTGGTTTTTTTTGATTTATTAGTATTTGTTCAACAGATTTACCTTCTAGGATAGTTAATACGTAATCCCTCCCTATTTTTAAAAAAAAACAAAACCCTGAATTTAGAACCTTTTTCTTAAATCTTATTATGGTACTAAAAGTGACATGATAGGAAAGAGTCATAGAAATCTCTAATTTTTTTCTGGCACTCGACATATGTTGACATAGTAGTTATTAGTGGAAGATGGTGCTTTTACATACAAAGTGAGTGAATTAGCAGTTCTATGGTCATACCGATTTTATTTCCTAGAGGTCTTTTTATAAGTATGCAGACTTTACACTTATTTAGAGAGCTTCCAGAATTTCATTTACTTGACTCTGTTTAAAAACAAACACACAAAACCAAGCAAAACAAGGTAGAGGAGAAATAATCATTATTAAGATGTTGGTATTGTTATTAAGGAATTAGATTCTGTTTTCCTGTTTTTGCTTCACTGGCATGAATTCTGTCTTTGCTTGTTTACACTATTTTTGCATCACTGCAGCTGTGACAGTACTTGGAATCAGGAGGGAATTCACACTGAGATCGTAGGGCAGAATTTTCAAGAGTCCTAAGTGGCTGTTGCCAGGCCTAAGCTACAAACTTTTGCTTTGCTCGGGGGAATAATAAGGTGTGATTTGTGCTAGAGACAGCTGTGCTGTTTAAAAGGTGCTAAAAGATGCATTTATACAAGTGAATGTGCACTTTTACCGGTATACAATGTTTTCCTTTAGGAGTCTGAAATAAAATGTACTGCCAAAAGGATAATTTTGCTGGAATAAATTAAGTTTCCCATAATAAGCACCATGCTAGCATATCATACTAACATAGTTATAACAGCAAAAGCCTTTCGAGTGTAAACTTAGCTTATTCTCGGGCACAATGCAGGCTTTTCAAAGACTATCATTAATAATGGACAAGTATGCACGATAAGGTTAATGGGACAAGAGTTAGCACTGAGATTAGTAGGAGAGGATGTAGTGAAACAGGGCAACCTGACACTTTTATAAAGAAAAAAACTAAAATTATGTTTTTTTCATTTATTTATTATTTATTTAGCCTGCTGTTTCAGTCAGTGGCATATAAGAAGAAAGATATCTTGAAGTCTTCTGTATCTGTAGAGATCTTTGGAACTACCTCCAGAAATTAATATAGAATGAATAGTAACTTTCCTCACTGTCAGATGCAATTAAGGTTTGGATTTGGTTTTTTTAATGGTTTTGAACTCTGTAGCAAAAAAAAAAAAAAATCATTAGTGAAAAAAAGCTATTCATTCTCGAGGTTCTTGATCAACTTCATTTATGAGTTAACAAGCCCAGAAACACTAAGCTTTGTGGGAGGAGGGGGCGGAAATCCCTTTCCAACACTGAGTCTACCTGATGATAACTGTAAGACAAGGCACATGTTTTGTGGACTGAGATACAGATGCAGAGTAGAGGCATTGTCCTGTTGACCTCCCTTGCTCTGTTGATTTCAGTAGAACTGTGACTGTTTCCAATATGATGGGCTGTACCTCTGTGTGTTTACTAATATAATGAGAAACATCAGAAAATTGAAGTTGTATTTTAAGAACAGTTTCTGCTCCATACAAGAACTGACCATGTGCCAGCTGTTACAGAAAATGTACTGGCTAATTAAAACAGTAACTTGAGTTTTGGTGTTCCTGAATTCTTTCTTCAAAGTACCATTTATTTGCTGTGGATTTTAGTCTCTATTGCCTGATTTTTCTAATTTGTAAAATAACGATAGTTGCCCTCGAAAGGAAAATGAAAATTTAATTTGCAAGTATTTATAGAACAATTTGAGATCCTCTTTTGGAAAGCAATGTGGTTATGTAGTGTACTGTTTTTTAGGTTTTATTAACCTAAATCTATAAATTTAAGTGTTCTGAAGTCAATGTAGAGAATTGGTTAACCAAGCAAATAACCTTGCGCTGCTGGAAATTTGGTGGTTAAGGAATTCAAGTTTTCTTAATCAGTAATTGTTCTGCTGTGAGAAAGCATCCTCTGGAACTCTTAACTTGTGTGTTGGTATTTTTAGTTAAGTTTTTAACAGATTAGTTTTCCGTTTAAAAAAATATCATCACATATCCTTTGAATTTATAGATGTCAGTTTAAAATACCTGATATGGCCCATTAGTCTCCTTCTTTCATTTTATTTCTGCATTTGACTAAACTGGTATGAGTAGTTTAGTCACCTTGCATAGTGGTTTGCAGTGGTTGCTGAAGTAGCAACAATTGATGGAGACTTAGTGCATTTGTTCCTTAAGTGCTATAAATTTGTTGAACTGTTTAAATTTCAGATAGAAGCTCTTTTGAAAGGCATAATTTCTTATTACTAAACATTAGAAATACTTCTAATGCTGAGACAGGCTTTCTGAGAAAATCCTTATATTGCCTGTCTTGTACAGAAGTCTTAGCTCTCAGTGCTTTTGAGAGGTGGTTTGGAAGCTTCATGTTGAAGTTCTGGTCCTGATGGTGATAATCTGTTGTATCTTTAAATAATCAGGTATCTTTTCTCTGTTTTATTTGTTTGAACATGGACTCTCCCTAAAATGTGCTAATGTTAAAGAATAAATATTTGTGATTTTGGTTTTAGAGGAAGTTCCACTGTGCAAGTTTGACATCTTGGCCTCCCTGGCTCTACTCTCTATATGATGCTGTAAGTTCACTCTATGTATTACCAAATAATCTACAATTAGTTTTGTATGTTTTAATATCTAATTATTGGATAAGGTAAAAGCTTTAATTTTGTTGGCTCCTAAGTTATGTTTTAAAGAAGTATCTAGTTTTCAGTTTACTGTTAAAAGAGCAGAGAGGGCTTCCCACTCTGTATAGTTGTTCCCTCGTGCTAGAGCATGTGTCAGGGGTGGATAACAGAGGTTCAGGTTCCTGCTCTGTTGTTTTGGAGAAAAAACTTGATCCTCTGTACCACATGCTCCAGGTGCATGTCCTAACCACCACGCTGCTGGACAGTCTTGGATCTGTCTTCCCTGTTGGAGTTGGTTTACTCTTTAAAAAGTACATATTTCTCTATATACATGTGTGTATATATAGGTATATTAGTACATAAAGTCCTCCCTGCTTCTGCCTCTGTTATGCCAATTACTTTATCTCAAATGATAGTTATAACCACCATGGGCCATTGGTTTATTTTGGCCTGTTTCCCATCCTGTTTTGCTCTTAGTTTAAAATATGTGGATACAGAATGAGTCTGTAGTTATTGTAAGTCTTAAAAGCTAATGTCCACTTAGGGAAAATAGCTTACTCTACATTTTGCTTCCTTTTTTTTTTTTTCCTAAGAAAACAGAAATACCTATGTATTTAAATTAGGCTTTTCTTCTAACAAAAGGAAACCTTGATGGAAAGAGTCAAGAGGCAGCTACATGAATGGGATGAAAATCTTAAAGATGAATCTCTTCCAACAAACCCAATAGGTATGATGTTATTTAGCTTGTGAACTCCATTTTTAAGTTTCCTAAGAAAACAAAACTTATATAATTAACTTTCACTGGCAGTCCATCCTTCACTTCCAGTTTCCAGTAAATTTTGATGATTGACTTTGACAAAAGGATGGTAGAGCTTTTAAAGATATAAACATCCTCCAATGTGCAGAAGCATGTTCAGTAGAAGAAATAGAACTCCATTGTGCTTCATGGCAGGAGGAATGTGGTCTAAATGTTTCGTAAGAAAACAAGAGCCAAAAGCATACTAGGCTTTAAAAACTATTTTTATGTAAGTCTTGAGTATATATAATTTCTTTGTTCTTACTTCTTATTGCCTCTTATGAGACCTGAGGGGAAAATACCACCAGTAACCTAATTGCAAAAAAGTTGGTACTGGATTTCATGCCTTAGCCATCATTGGAGTTACGCCTCAGTGAACAAGTCTCTCCTCTCTGCACATCTCTAGAATCTACTAAGATGGAAATTTCAGTTGAAGGTCTTCTAAGGGGAGAAACATTCTTTCCTGTGTAGACTCTCAAATGCCTAATAATGGGGGAATTCAATCTGCAGCCTTCAACTGAAGTCAGTTAAGCACCAAATACAGATCTGGGCTTAATAGTTTTAATGTACCTGGAACTCTTGTTTCTGATTTGCCTAAGGTAGTGGTTGAAAGTACTTCACGTCTGCTTTGCCCAGAGTGCTGCTTAGAGGACCATAAGTGGAAAGCTTATAAAATAATCTGAAAACAATCAAAAAAAATCCAGTATTTTTTTGACACTTTTCTCATGAATCATAACACACTGATATTTTACTGACTTTAATTTTCAGCTTTTGAATTCTTTTACAGGCTGTGAGGAATGGGATGATTTCCAGGTTAGCAAGGTTTTTCTTAGCTAAATTAAAGAGTGACTGTAATGAAGTCCACTACCTTTTGTGTTTGTGCCTTTTAGTACCTGATTGAAGTTGTTGCCTGAGAATCTACTATCATATTAAGACTTTTGGTGTTTTTAAAAAAAAAAAAGTCTGTCTTCTTGACTGAATATTTTTGGATCTAATTTTGGTCTGCATTCAAATGTGGGGGGAAAAAACCTCCAGAAGGAAACGTATACTAAGTATGTCTTTTTCCTTCTTACAGTATAACAGTCAAGAATAATTTCTTAGTACTAGCATGAGTAATATAACTTGGTTGAAATTTATGAAGGAACTGTGTGTTTGGTTTTTTTTTTCTTTAATTTTTCCTTCTCCTGTAGAAGCATGACTGTCTTTTTTGGAGGAAAAAAAAAAAAGAGGAAGTGCAAACATAAAGATAACCACCAGTGATTGGAAAACTCAGTAATTCCGTGTTGAAGTGGAAGTCTGTATCAGACAGTGTTCTCCAGGGGTCTGTTCTGGCTTTAGAATACCTTACCTTACCAGCATTGTTCAGTCTCCGTCACTGGTGATCTTCAAGTGTGGATTAGACAAATACCTTAGAAGTTTTACATGTACACAATCCAGCCTTAGGGCAGAAGGATGTACCAAGATGACCTCTAAAAGTCTATTATAAACCTAAGTTTTAGCACTCTTATCTGTAACTGAGTAGAAGTTGTAGGTTTTATTTCTCTCTCAAATTCTAACAGGCCTGTTACTTTCTCATTTCTAGATTTTTCTTACAGAGTTGCTGCTTGCCTGCCAATAGATGATGCATTACGTATCCAGTTGCTTAAAATAGGTAGTGCTGTTCAGCGACTCCGTTGTGAATTGGATATTATGAACAAAGTGAGTATTTTTCTTTATTTGTTGTTAAATTGTTCTCGCTAAAAAAATGGGAATGACTGTTACAATCTATAACAAAAATATATGAAATATCCAAATAATACTTCTAGAGAGTGAATTCTTTTATTTCTTCTTTCCTCTTTAAAAGTTTGCTCAAGAAAGAAAATGCTCTGTCTCAATACTAGACTTTAGGTTTAGCAGCAAGCAAGAACATAAAATACAGTTTCTAACAAAAGCAAATATTATTTCAACACTTCACAGTACTTTTTTAGCCAAGAGATGGTGCTAGAAGTCCAGTGTTGCTCATAGCCATCTTATGAACATCATAACCCATATTGACAGTGTAATACACTTCAGTCAAGTAGCATTCTGCCATGAAGACTTGTGGATTTTGTAACAAAAGATGAATTTTTTTAGTATTGAGCTATTGAGTATTCAGTATTGGACTGAAAGGATTTTTGCAGAGGACATGCATTGACTTGTTAGGCAATACCTTTCTAAGATGTTCAAAAACTTCTCTTCCCTTCTCTCCATTGCCATGGCCATGTAATGCTCTAAATGTAGGACATTACAGTTTTATTTTTACGTAGTACATTTCTTCATAATAATATATACTTTCTTAATATGTACTATAATTAATATTACATATTATAACTGATAATGCAACTAAGTATCAGTCAACCTCATGTTGAATCAACTGTTTCAGGACTAACATTTGCAACAACATCTCCAACAGCAGTTCAGATTGCTGTTCTCTTTCCAAAGAGAAAATGCTGAAAAGAGCCATTGGTATAAATACAAGTTTTAACTGTAAACTTGTTTATGTATTTGATAGTGGTAGCTGGAGTATTTACTATTCAATTATTGAATGGAGAGACAAATTAACATTTTGTTAATGCGTTCTTATCACAAAGAATAGCTGTATATGTCCTGACTGGCCCTCACCTTGCTGGCTGTAAGCTTGCTGGGGATACCAAAGTAAGTGCTGCCTCGGACATCAGTGTAACAGAACCCTGGTCACTGTTGTGTTTGTCTGTTGGGTATAGAGCAGTGGAAATTTTGGTTATTTTTCTAAAAAGTACTGGCTATTTCTGGGGAAAACAGAGTATCATTATGATACTGTTCCTCTTCCCAAAGTTCATGCACTAAAAATCTAAAAGGGAAAATACAGAGAAAAGGAGATAAAATATCTCTTCCAAATTCTGAGACAAAAATGGACAGGTTTTTGCATGAGGCTGTGTAATCAGATTAAACTTCATTTGCCTTTCCCAAGTCAGATACTCTGAAAACATTCTGATATTCAGGTACTACTAAGAACTGTTCATGTTCAGTACATTGTATATTTTCTATAAATCTCAAAGAGACAAGAGGACTTAAGTTACCCTCATAAAATATAAGTTAAAGTTCATTTTTAGCCTACAGCAGAAAGGTGTTTTCTTTAGCAATATGTGACATTTTATTCTGTAAATGTGTTTAACTGTTCTATATTAGTGTGAGAATGGTAAGTCCGTTATGTTTTTTTACAATTTTTTAGCAACATTTGTTTTGGTCAAATCAATTCTTTTTAAGCCAGGGTTCTTTAACAAGGAGGAGTGCTCTGGCAACGTAGCATTTATTTTGGTTTACTTGAGAAGGATGGACTTAACACGTTTCATTTTTTCAGAATGCGATTTACAGTGCTATAACTGATTTTAAGACCTGATCCATTTTCTTTTGTCTTTGATATCAGTGAATTGTATTGTACTTTTAATAGCTTTTCCTGTTACTAAAGACAGTTAACTGTTTCTGTGCTTATTTTTAAAGGAATGTATATCACTCACAGGTGTAACACTTCTGTGAATTCTGCTTGAAAGTGCTACTGTAGTAATTAGATAGGTTTGGAAATGGGGGGGTGGAATTAAGTACCTGTCTAAATTGGATTCTGAGAGGGATATATGAGCATTAGATTATAATCTGTGAGTAAGGGTGATTTAAAAGAGTGAGTGATAATAGGCATTAAAGGTCCCTGGTAGGACAGAAAGAGAAAGGCCAAGTGAGCTTTAAGAAGGGAAGTGAACTGGTGTATGATAAATTGTATCTGCGTAGTAGAGCAATCTTCTTCCCTCAGTCTCCAAGATGAGTAGATGGTGTGTTGGAAGTGTGGGCCAGAACCAGTGTCACCTGCAAGAAAGGAGCTGGAGGAAGTTAAAAGGCAGCAACAAGCTCAGAGCATCTGAATAGAGGAAAGGAGAGAGTAAAGACTGACGTAAGCCTGTATAGTATCACGCGAGTGGAGTGCAGGAGTCTGAGGTCAGGGAGACTCAGAAGCACAAGCTGTGATTTCCTCCAGGTTTTAAAAGACTATACGCTCACACAGGGACTTGTCCAAGTGAAGATCCTAGGTGCAGCGTTTTGTTCCAAAATATAATGGATCATTTTTGGTGTAATTTCATATGCATTACCCTTAAGAAGAAGTAGAAGTAATGCACCTCCTGAAAATTAATGGTAGCGTTCTACTAAGCTGATTTAAATGCTTATTTTCTGGGCATGTCAGTGATGAATTGTTTCATTCTACTCTCTAGAAATTGTAGAAGATAGATTAATCTCTTATAATCTTTAAGAGAAAGATCAATACAACTTACATATTTTTCATGAGGAAATTAAAAACATTGATCTACAGTACTCTTAAATTGTAGAAGGACTTAATGATTGCATTTGTACTCATCTAGCTTTTCTGTGTTGTATTTTAGAAGAGCAAAGTGTTGGGTTTTTTCCCAAATTAGCTTTAAGAGACCTTAGAAGGTTGGCTTGTTTATTATCTTTGTGTAACCAGGTCCTGTTCTATGTGTGGATTTTTTTTTCAGGGGGAGGAAGAAAAGTATATAAAAATTGTTTTGTCTTTTAGATAACAATTAATTTTTACCATAAATAAGTAAAATGCATGGAAAAAAATTTATCCTTTGATAAAAAGAGAAAACATAAGTGACTGCTGCCAAGATAAGCAAAAGAATTGGTACAAAGTCTGTTCTGAGGGAAGGGCAGAGACACTTTTATTATTCGCCACTGGGCTGACAAGCATCTGGAAGTGAATGAAATTACCCTCTTTGTTTTTCTTTTCAAGTGTACATCTCTGTGCTGTAAGCAATGCCAAGATACAGAAATAACTACGAAGAATGAAATATTCAGGTGAGTTTGTGGCTCTTAATCTTTGGGAGTTTCTTGATCAGAAACATTGGCACAGCAAAACGGATTAAGTAGGTTATGCCTTATAACTACTGTGTTTTCCACAGCTCTAGTAGAATTTAGGTAAATAAAAAAAGGGAAATTTCTTTATAAAACAGAACAGATAACTTGAGCTTTTGTAATAAAAAGTTAGTAAATCTGAACATCGCCATGTGTATTGTAAGGGAAGTTAGTGTGAAAGGCCATGTTACGGCACCTAGTCCAGCACCTTGCCACTGAAGAATTATGCACTCTGCGGTGTGTTTTGAAATACAAATTTGTTACATAGGATTTTTTTTGTCCTATTCTTCCTGAATAAAGTTCATGAGATCCCAAATTTTATTTCTCAGCACTTCATCTCAACTTCTATTTGTCAACAAGCTTCAACAGGAGATTCAAATACACTAGTTGGGTGGTATAGATAGGCTCCCAGGATGTTGTCATGTAAGGAAATTGCCTATTTATGTCATTAAGTATTGTGATACCTTTTTTATTTTAAGAATATAGGGTTTAATCCTAATAACTGCACTAGGCAGTATGTTCCCGTTATATATTTGACTTATATGATATCTTCAAATGTCAATGACGATAAGACTATATATTTTCCAAATAATTGCTGCTTCTGGCAGTCTTGTCACCATTTTAATCTCGAATAACTAATATCTGTCCATCACCTCTGATAATGTGAAGTTTAAAAGATGTCTTGGTTTAACCAAGCTAGACTCCCCACAGTTTTCCTTTATCAGTGTGATAAGAAGCTGATGTGGTAATTAAAAGCCATCTCTTATCTTCTAATCATATAATGGATTCCAGAAACCACAATACTGTGTCGATATGATGTACTTCAACAGAAGAACGATGAGAAGTTAGTGTGATGAATGAATATTTTTGCTTAAAGTTAGATTTCAAAGTAGCAACATAGATGTTGGCTTTATTGGAAGCTGCTATTCAAAAGCAGCAAGTAAAATACATTGAGTCTATCGTACTTTTTTTTATACTGAGTTGTGGGTTTTTGGGGGAAAGGTTAATCACTGCCTTAAATGAGGTAATTTTCATAGCATCCTGTCAGTTCTCCTCTAAAGTAACTTGTCCCCTATAACAAACAGCTGGGTGACGTTCATCTGAACACAAGAATGTTTTAATCCTTACTCACCATAGTATCTTTTTAAATATCTTTTCTGAAGTAGGGACTTAATAAGTAGGTAACAGTAATAATTAATGTCAGTGAGGAATGCGTTGGATTTATAACACTGGACACTTAAATTTCTGCAATTCTAAGAAAATTTGACCAATGATATTTTACATTAATATCTATTTTCCTTCATTTTTTAATAATATAATTAAAGGTACTTTTTTCCTACAGCCTAAAGTGGTTCTTTTGCTATGGAAAATAGTTTTAAGTATGGTTGGCAGTTTTTCCTCAGCTTATATCTGACAACCTTTTCTTCCTTGAACTCTGACAAGATTATTAATTGTCTGTTGTAGTTTATCCTTATGTGGACCCATGGCAGCATATGTGAATCCTCACGGCTACATCCATGAAACCCTTACTGTATATAAAGCCTGCAACTTGAATCTCAGTGGACGAGCATCGACAGAGCACAGCTGGTTTCCTGGGTAATAAAACAGTTAAAAGAAATTTTATTAGTAAATGACAGAAATTTGGCTGTAAGTGTATTCCTGTGACAGAATAGTAAACTTATAATTTTTGAATCATATGTCATCATTTCACTCATCGAAAAATAGGAAAGTAAGTTTAGACTTTTTCAAAGTACAGAATAAAATGGAAAATTCAGATACAATGTTTTCAGAATTTCTCTTTTTAAAAATATAGAAGTCTTAAGATTTTAAAACATAGTTTAGCATCTGAGAGCTAGAAACAGGATACTGATTGTCTGGGAGTTTTGTTGTGTATAGGTTTGTACAAACCACAACTAAAATAATAATTGGTGTTTCCATGCAGCTTTCTTTGATTGTAAAGTAAATAAAGTGCAAATGAAAACCAGAATATAATTCTACTGAAATACTTTTTTTAGATCGAAAAACTGAATAAATGTTACATGAATTTAAAAAATTGCTGACATCTGTATTAATATGATTACCTTTGGGTTTGGTTTTGTTTTTTTTTTAATTAGTCTGGTTTTCTGAAACAGTAGCAGAATTAACTGTCAAGATGTAAAAATTTGCTTAATAATGACAGGTCTTGCATCAAAATATCACCCCTCTCTGGTAGCTTAAATTTAACTGTGGTAGCTAGATAAGCATTCTTCAAGCTCTCATTCAAAAAATCTGAATATTTAACTCTTAAAAATACCTGAAATGTCAAACTATATTTGAACTTTAGTTTCACACAAATATTCTTTAAATATATTTTCACCAAATCATTCTCTGTGTGCTCCTTTCTATGCCAGAGTGTCAAAAATCATTCTTCTGTCCCTTTGGCTATCATGTCCTCTTCTAAAGCAGTATAAAATAATATGTTGCTATTTCTGTAGCTAGTCCAAGATTCTTGATTAATACATGTACATATTTACTCCTCCATTTTCTTGTATTAATCGTGAGTGTTTTTTCTGGATTATCACATAGCATTGAGTAATGACTTGGAGGGTATATGGCATATCTGTCAAGATGTGCATGCTTTAAGACTCCCTGAGGAAAACTTATGGCTTATAATATCTGGAGTTAATTTTTCTCATCCTTATGTGTTTTCTCAGCTCTTTTCTTCTGTGAGGGTGTTGAAATATTCATGTTCTGCCTTTTAAAACTGTTGAAGAAAATCTCCACTGCTCTGGAAAGTACAGTTCCCTGTTAACATAGGAGCAGTGCAAAAACCAATTTTATTTCTGTTAAGTAACCTACTCTGAGAACCATTTTCTGACTCTTCTGTAAGGTACACAGCATTTCATCACACTGTTGAAATGTTGTGCTAATAAAATGCTTTAGTTGCTTTTTCTATTTGAAGGCTGATTTTTAAGATCTGCAGGGTTTTTAAATGGGAGCTCAGCACATTGGTTCCCAGATTCTTTGAAAATCTAGCTGGAGATTAGTATTACCATGTTACCTCGTGAGTGAGCTCTGTTCCAGTACTTTTAAAATGTCTTTTCCTTACATATTAGCATCAACCTTTTGTTTTGTTTTCTTGTAGGTATGCCTGGACTATAGCCCAGTGCAGAGTCTGTGGGAACCATATGGGATGGAAGTTCACAGCTACCAAAAAGGATATGTCACCTCAAAAATTCTGGGGGTTGACACGATCTGCTCTCCTGCCTCGGATTCCAGAAACAGAGGAAGACTCAGGCCATGATAGATCACCGTTACTCTGCCTGTAATCTAGTAACCTGCTTTGGAGATGACCAGGCGGTAGTCTGTCTCTTAAATGCATCTGCTCAGTTCTGCTTCTGATGCTTACTTAAACTTCAAAACCGAAGAACCCCCACACAAAAACCAACCAAACACACAGGCTCACTACATTTGGGTTTGGTGCGCATCCACATTACTGTTTCAGACACACTGGGAACTGAAGGTTGAATCTTTAAAATGACAGCTGAGGAGAGGAGGTGGCATGAGACACCAAGAAATCTATCTGATCCATCTGGACAGACTTGAGACTGAACTTTCTCCTTCCTTGTGTAATTTCAGAAAATGTTTACTGCTATCAACCTTCAGTGGAAGAAGGTGGGAGGGAAACTAAAATCACAAATAAACAGAGTATAATTTATGCAATATATGTATGGTGGTAGATGCCAGTTACTTGCTGCAGAATATTTTCCATAATATACTTAAAAGTGTTTTTGCTGAGAATCCCTGTTTCTAACTGTGGAGTACTTCAAATTTTATGCTCATGCTGTTTCTGATATTCACTGAATAACCGTTGAAGAAAGTACAAGACCGAAGTCTCTCTTCTGACTAATACCGTGTTGGTAACGTCAGTGGCAGTGCTGTACTTGGCCAAAGCAAGAGGTCCTGCTGCCTGCAGCTGGAATGACTGTGTTACGCGATGCCCTCTGAAAGGAACCCATGTGAAGTATTTGGTCCTTGCAAGTTGTCTGATCTATTTAATCTGTTTGACTTAAGAAGTCTTAAATTTTAAACTATTTATACAAAATATACAGGTCAGTCCCAGAATACAAACTACATTGTCATTTACTGTTGAACGTGCTTATGTTTCCTTTTCAAAGTTATTTCTGTGAAGATCAGCTTATCAACATACATGTCCAGCGTTCTGTGAAGTACATTTTTCAGTAGTATTTATTTTGACAAGGAGGAGGCAACATCTCTAATTTTTTTTGCTTTTACACTTTCATATCATAAAGTAAAATTTCACATTATCACCCTTACCTTACAAAGAACAGAAGTTTCTAAATAAAGCAGAAATAAAAAGCAATGCTTTTTTTTTTTCTTTTTATTTTCTTGGTTTTGTTTGAAGTGCTGTCTGTGCTGCAGAAATCAGGTGCCAAAGTGGGGCAGCTTTTGCCACTGATTTATTGGGGTTTTTTTCCCCTCGGAATGCACTTTGGTGATGGAAACTGAAGATTTCTTCAGTATGTTTGTGTACATACACACTTGCTTTTCTATTGAAGCTTTATCATTCACTCTTTATTTCTTCACAGTAAATCTTTGAGAACTTGCATTGTTAAACATAATGACACAAAACTACTTCAGATTTAAGACATCAGCCGCTGATCAGGGACAGACAGATGACTTCAGTGAAAGGCCATGTCAGACCCTCTACAAGACAAGTACCTGACTTAAATGGCAGTGTGGTACCTGCTACAGTGCTGCAGAAAAAATACCCAGCTGTGAAAAGATGCTAGATGCTGAAAGGCTGTTAGGGTAGTTTGTCATGCTAGGTATGTAGAAACTAATGATTGTGTAACTCAGGTTTAGTTCTTCAAAGCCTTCTACCTCTGTGCTTCTGTGATAACTTTTGTTCTCTCCATAGGCGTATTTAATACCGTATTTAATTTTGTGTGCTGTGCTCTGACTTGCCAGTGAACTGTGAAAAGCAATACTTCTTTGAATATAATTCTGAAGAAATAGAGGGTGAATGATGGCTTGTTTTCTTCAAGAAAACATCCTGTATTTTGATTATGTTTCTCTAATAAGCTTTCAAAATGCTGAAATGCTAAGCCCTAGTGTGAGAGTGAGACTGTGAAACCTCTATACTTGGATAACCACTGAAATCATGCTTGGCTTTCCCCTCGCACCCTGCGCATGCACACACGTATACACACAGATACGTGCATCTTAGCTGTGGGGGTTTTTTTCCCTCAGAGATACCCAGTATCTGTTGTTCCCATTACCCTCAGCAGGGCTTGGTGGTGGCAAGAATTTTGAGAGTGCTTTAAAGTACCTTCTGCTGCTGCTAGGTTGAAGTATTCACCGAGGGTAGGGTGAGTGAGGTTTTCAAAATTACTTTCTTAGCTGTTGCTGAACTTTATAAGATCTTTGGGTTTTTGGCCGAGTCTTTTGGATTGCGTCAACCAGAAATGGCATTATGTTGGCAATGTTTGAATACAAAATAGGCCTATTTTTGGTATTGTGTATATATAGTCAAATGTAAACTAATATAATCAAGTGAGAGAAGTCAGGAGTAAATTTAGCACTAATTTAATTTTATTGTTGATGATGCTGTTCCATCTGCCTAACCTGTGTAATATTTGCCATTTCAAAGTCCATGACACTTTCCAGGTTGAAAGCAAGTGTGATTCAGGTTGACCCAAAGATGATGAATCCTGCTGTGGTGAAGCTGGCCGTTACAGCACTGCATGTGTAAGAAAGCTCAAAATGGACAGCATGTGACTTACAGGGTGGATGTGGAATCACGGATGGTTCTGTATGTTGGTTAATATTTTCTATGCTGCTTTTCTCCATTTTGGAGAGAACAATACAGGATTGGGATTGTGGAAGATTATTACTGACAAATATGGACATCGTGTGCTTTTGAGAGCTAAACACAAAGGAAATCACATTTTATGATTATTTACTGTATTTACTACGTTCATTGGTTGGCATGTAGCTTCATGCGTTCATGAATCCAATTGACTTGCTGGCTGCTGGCAAAAGGGATCCTTTTTCTCTTCTCTCCCACCGTAATCTCTGTCCTTCTGATGTGAGATTTTAGGAATTAGGCAGTGGTAGGGTTGGTGTCCTGGCTGCACAGCCACATCCGTGTCAGGTCTGATGGAGGGAGGAGGGACACACAGGCATTGCGTAGGGACAGAAGAGAGACTGCCCAGCTCAGCAGCAGGTTTCGGCTGGATTGGAGTTTGTGTAGGATAGAATTGCTCATTTTCAAGCTGTGGTTGCAATAGCATAATAGACGTCATACAATCAAAGCCTGTAATATTGCAAGTTTTCATATATTTTAGTTTAGTTTTGATGACTAGGTAGAATCACATAGGACACTTGCACACTGGGTCTAAAACATGTTCAAATACTCTACCGTTTAGTTTTCAATAATGCTATTTTTGTATGTGCTGCGATTCACTTTGTTCCTCTCGTCGTTTTTTCACGTTTGTTTAATTGCTTTGTAAAAGCTGCAGAAAGGGTAGCACGTTCTCTGCTTTAATTCTTCTTCTGTCTGCCTTTTGAGACAACTTTTCAGAAAAATCTTGTTGCTTGCAAACATTTGCAAAGAATAAAATTCAATTTGTTTCAAAACTGATCTTTTTTTGCTGATTGTTGGGATGGGAAGAAAGAAAGTGACTGCTACTTTAATTACCCACCATCCTAAGTTCTGTACCGAGGACAGTTTAACCAGGGAAGAAGGGAAGTTTAGGTTTACAGGTTATATCCACAGAGCCGGCAGTTCTCACAGGGCTGTTCTGTTGTGGGTTAACCAGCGGCACCAGGAATGCATCCCAGTAACCTGCTTTATTCCTCAGTTTTATTAGGAGAATGTTCTCTGGACTGGGTTATCAAAGAATCACCAAGATACATTTTACAAATGTTTGGATAGCACAAGTTCGGGATGGTTGCCACTCCACTGGAAAAGTCCTGGCGTTTTGTTTTGTTGTTTTTTTTTTTAAGCATTATACAAAATCATGAGGCCTTTGTGACAACAGCACAGAGTTGACGATGGGCATCGCCACCTCGCTGCTCCACAAAGCCATAGGCCAAGATACAGTTTTAGCTTAACTCACCGTGCCAAAATCTAATTTGCTGTTAGAAGGCTTAAATTCAGTGTATGAAATAGACTTAATCCTGCTTTGAGGCTCAAAACACAACACACAACTTCATTTTTCCTACGTGACTGTTTTCAAAATGTCCCTCTTGCTGCCTCATAGCTGAGACCGTGTCGTCTCTCTTCTCCTTCGGAGGGTGGTCGCTGCATGGTCAGCAGCACTCTTCAATACTGCTCTCCCAGACGTGGTCCGGGAAGGGATGGTGGTAACCTGTGTCTGTCCCAAACACGGTAGTTACGTAGACCAGCATGGGAGTCCACCTGCCTGCTCTCAGGCAGTTCTTGGCTGACTTGCTGAACAATTTAATTTTTGAGTAAACTCCCTGTTTTTCTTGTTTTTCCAGTATTTTCGAAGATGACACACTTGAAGTGGCTTAGCCGGTGCTTCGGCCTTTCTTTGTGCCAGAGGAAACCTCGCAGGGATTTCCCAGGTACCTGCCTCCTTTGCAGATGCTGGTTTTCCACACAGGCTGTACTGCCAATGCAGGATTTTTTCCTCGTGCAGAATTTTTTGCTCTCACTAAAGCTCTACAGTGTGCCATGAACTTTCCTTTTCCCTTATATTTTAAGACTTGTGCCTTCTGAAAGCTTGGATCGATGTGTGATGATGTTCCCCCCCCCTTACAAATGTTTGGATAGCACAAGTTCGGGATGGTTGCCACTCCACTGGAAAAGTCCTGGCGTTTTGTTTTGTTTTTTTTTTTAAGCATTATACAAAATCATGAGGACTTTGTGACAACAGCACAGAGTTGACGATGGGCATCGCCACCTCGCTGCTCCACAAAGCCATAGGCACGTGGCTGTGGGAAAGCGGTGGAGAAGGACAGCTTCCCAGTCTCCTCTTTCTTTCTGTACAGCTTTGTCTGGAGGTACAATGCCAAAATGAGGCTATAGGATGGGTAGTTTAGGCAATATGCAGGTAGTGCAGCATGCTGAATTGAATTTCAGACTCTTAAAGAGCTATTGTCTTACCACGTTATAAAGAAATTATCTAAAATGTCAAAGCTTTAAATCCTTGTCCTCTTGCACAGCCAGATAACGAAGGACACGGTTAGTCTCTCCGCCACTAACGCCCTGCTGCGATAACGTAATCTTTACTGTCCCACTGGAACTGGAAGCAGCTTTTTAAGAGAGGAAAAGGCGTCGTTATACTACAGCCAGTCATGCTCCATCATGTTCTGTAAGATTTGTTGATTTATTGAAGCTTGTAAGAAAGGTCACCCGCCTGATCTACTGCCCTGGGTACCTGAAGCCAATGTCCCTGACAGTGTTGAATCCATAGAGAAATTATCAAGGCTCTGAAACAGGCACCAGTTTTATCATTTCCTTAGTCTGAGTGAAGGTAAATATAACTTTTGGAGTACCTACTTAGAGGACAAACTTTGTCTGTGTCTGAGTATCGTGGCCCCGTCTCCATACAGACACAGTTTGAGGCTCTGTATACTTTTTTCCCCTACCCACAAACATCCCCGGGTCCTCACGTAGGGCAACAGAAGGGTGGTGTTGCCATCAAAAACTACTTGAGCCCTAATCCCTTGAGAGTCCCCTTGAAGTTAATGAGCCATTTATGTCTGTACCATATGGGGAAGTAAAATAAGGAAAATAATCCTGCTTTTATGTTCGGCTAGCTGAATTCCCATCTAAAACTCTTACTTACTGTGCAAGCTGTAGCTACAGGAGGCATCACTCTCCCCAAGCTAAAGTGAGATGGGGTCTGCATGGGGGTGGGAGTGTGCCATAAACTTGGCAGTCGCGTTTCAGAGCAGGTCTCTGCCAGCTCCTGTGCAGCAGGACCAGGGCGGGATGGCGAACTTTTAATTTGTGGGGTTTTTTTTATTTTTAAACCCAATCATCCCTATTTAAATACCAGCACACCCCTTATCTTCCCTCCACAAGCAACTGTAGTTGTCTTGACAATTTATTTTTTTTTTTTTA
>NW_009607826.1:0-41334 GCF_000690535.1 Cariama cristata
CAGTTGCATGAGGAAGTTATCTTCCACACACTCCAGGAACCTCTTGGACTGTTCCCTTTCTGCTGTGTTGTATTTCAGCAGACATCTGGTAATTTGGACTCCCCCATGAGAATAAGAGTCAGAGATTGCGAGACTTCTGTCAGCCGCTTGTAGAACACTTCATCTGCATCTTCATCCCTTCATCCTGGTTGGGTGGCCTGTAACAGACTCCCATTAGGATATCTGCCTTATTGGCCTTCCCCCTGATCTTTATCCAAAGGCACTTGACCTTATCATCACCATCATTGAGTTCAAGACAATCAACACACTCCCTTACATGTAGAGCCACCTCACCGCCTCTCTTTTCTTGCCTATCGCTTCTGAAGAGCTTATAGCCATTCATTTTACATTAGAAAAAGCCAAGCAAAGAAAAAAATACACTGGTGGAAAAAAATCCTTGCTAATTAAACAACTTAATAATTTCCAAACATATAAAAAAATCAAATTATAATTTTATTAAGAATAATTATCAGTTTCCAAAAGAAATGTCATCATATAACTAGCATACCAACTAATTGTCAGTTGGCGGTTTTACCATTTAATCTTAATATCACCATTTTATGTGCATATTAAATGGTTTATTATTTCCTTTTAGCATATTATTAAAACCAAAGTAAAATAACAAAAGTGACAGAGCAGTCTATATTTGTGGTTTCATTGAACTTAAATATCTGTAGGTTAGGTAATTAGACTGCAACCAAGGCATATCCACAACTTCTGTACCTCACAGAGTGTAATCCGCTTGTATTACAGTAAAACTTGAGCACTAACAGCAGTTACTATGAAGTTTGTATGTATTCTTATTACATTTCTTCATTCTCTTTCAAATATCCTAAGGTATTTCTTACTAGGTTCAATTTTCAGGCTTATTTTTAGGATGAATCATTTATTATGACTGAAAAAAAAAAAAAGGCCAGAAAAGATTTGCCTGTTTTGAATGACAATAGAACATCTAAATCTTATTTTCAGAATTTATTATTTTTATTTAAAATGTTGAATACAGGATTCTATTCCCACTAAAACTATTTGTAACTGGATCACTTTTAAGAGTCAATTAGGAATTGAGAAAAACATTTGAGAATTGGCATTTAATGGATAAAATTAAATCTTAGAAGTAAGATGAAGGGATTTATATTATAGGTTGTATATATATATTTATATCACAGCATGCGTGGTCACTGCCATGCATAACTGATACGTGTTCAATATATAACTTAAACCTGGAGTGAGCTAACTTTTAGTCCTAGCACATTACAGTAATCCCTATTAAAGAAATAAAATAATACTAATAAAGTTCACATTTGAAAGAAACAAATCCAGCTTCCAAAGGAGTTGGAAATTTTTTGGAATACTGTTGCTATAAGACTATCTAAGAATGGCTGGAAAAACTTCATACCTGCTACAAGCAAAGAAGTTTCATAATTTCCTGAATCAGAATAAAGATTAGCCAGTTTGGGAACTGCCAGAAGTACAACTGTGCACTCAAGAAGTCCCTTCAAGAAACTGAAAGAGCTCCCTGCAATGTCTTTAAAAAAGGGACCATGCAAAATACCAGTTTGCTATGGTTTTATTGCTGACCGCATCCACAAACACTAGACATTGCACTAACTGCAAAGCAGATAATTTTCATTTGTCACTCTGGTGTATTAAATTCTTTCTATGGAATCCAAGGCCAGAAATTTACCCATAAGCTAACAAATTTCAGAAAATACTACTATTTAAACATTAAATAATGAGTAAGCAGAATAGATGCTGGCCTTCTTTCATATTGTCATCTACCATTGTGTTCACAGTCTCATTCAATACCAAGCACCTCCAATACATGATCAGTACTTTATAGAAAAGCGTGTAGGTGACTACAAAGAATCAAGGCTTTCAGCCTTGTTAGTTAGATTTCAGGATAAAATTTCTTTTTTATGATAAGAAAAAATATGGAAGTTTGTGGGATTGTGGGAGTTGTAGGAAGTGAAACTGAGTTAACACTGAAAGGTTCTGCAGAAAAGTTCTGCATGTATAGTTTACTGAATGATCAGAATCTTCAGTTTCTGACTCTCCTCAAGACAATTTTTTAATAACCAAATTCTCTCAAGCGAAGAGAAGGCTTTTGCTTCCAAGTTCTTCCTGGACTTAAACAACCACCTCGTTACAAACAAAAATAGACTTCTGTAAAAATGAGACATCATTTGTGTAGCTTAACTTTTTCATAGTAATGCTTCTGAAAATTAGCACCAACAAAGTTGCAGTCAGAAATTGGTGGAGGTCTGATGGGAGGCCACAAACACAAGGCAGAATCACAAAAAAGCAGGCAGAAACCAAGAGAACCTTCTGGAACCTGTGATAATTTTCTCATTTACCTTCTGGTGTATTAAGGAAAAATAAAAGTTTTCTTGGAAGTTACAATCATGGGTCACTGCAGCTTAGGAAATATTTCCTTTTAAGCTGGAGATGAAAGCAAACTTATTTGGAAATTAATATTACCTCACCATCCAAGCTCAGAGAAGAGTTACAGAGGATCATGTGAACAATTAACTCAGATGTACAGCTCTATACAACAGGTGATGAAGACAGTACTTTTAACATCATGGACAACATCACTTTAAAAAGATATCATCACTTAATGGTTTGTGTTGTGAAATTTCACCAATAACATTTTTGCTAGGAATTTTGACAGTACTTGTCAACTGAAAATCTTAAAAAGTGATTAAACAATTCTTTGAGAATTGTGGTCTTGATTCATCATCATTTAAAATGTTACCACACACTTTGTTATTTTTATGCCAAAATCTGACATTTGTTTCCAAATTGTTTTCAACATAATAATCTACTTGTGAAAACTGAATTATATTTGGATACAAAAAGTTAGATTTCTTCTTTAATTCCATGAATACAGGTCTACTGCTATGAACTTAATCATGAGTAAACATATGAAGTTTGCCAAGCAACTGAAACTTATTTCTAAGTATGCATTATTTGGAAAAACAAACAAACAAACAGGAAAAAAAAACCCACAAAACACAACAAAAAATAGACCACAGCACCCCTCCAGGCCTGTTGTCATTCGAAGAAAAAAACCTGAGTCATCTGATCTAAAATACCAGTTGTCAAGGAGGCACACCAGTGTTTGCTACACAGAGGGCAAATTTGAACAAAACTGTTGGGGAGACCCTCCTATCAAGTCATGAGGTTCAGGGTAGACCCTCTTGCTTTCTAAACTCCTTCTCAGAGAGGAGTCTAGGTGTGGGTGGATCCACTCCTAGTCCCAGAATTTGTCAATGGTTTATGTCTAAAAGATTATATATATATACACAATCAAACCAGTCAGATGGCAAACTCAAAAGGGGAATTTATTTATCTAATCAAAATTGAAAATCAGGATACAAAAATGTACTTTTAATCAAAATCACTTTATACTCTGACAAACATTAAACTACAGGTTCAGGATAGCACATAGAATTCAATTACTATGTAGTTTAGGGGATGCCCAAACTTTGGAAAGATAATCCAAAATGCACAATCAACTGTGACATGAGGGCTATTAACCTTGAGGAGTTTCCTTAGGTAATATCCTAACCTGAGAGGAGAGTCCCCGACTGCAGATCTGCTGCTCCAGAGAGGACCAACTCAACATGGCACCCCAGACGGCTTCATTTATACCCTAGGTCGAATCCACTCTGTGGTCATATATGGTCAGTGGTCTAGAAACTTCTCTTGACTGAGGTGTTTCATTGGCTAAGGGCCCTGTCTATCAATTGAAGGACCCTCCTTTTCTGTCCCCATGACTGAGGGGTTCATCACTTCAGAAGTTTCTGGTATTTTTGAAAGGAGAGGTGTGTACCTGCCACATCAGTTCAACACCACAGCTAATTCTTGGTTTCAAAGGCTATAAATTTTCATTTACTGTTCTGATAAACTGTTTCTGTTTAAGTGTTTCCATTTCTTTATTTTTCTTCTGATAAAAGTGACAGTGGAGAGATAATTTAGAGGTCAAACTCCACAAGGATGAACAAACCTGTATGTTGTGTAATGTCTGTCAACCTACTGTTTACCAGATGAAGATCCAGACTTTGTGACATTAACTAGCTGCCATTAGCTCAATTATTAAGCAAAATATTTTTTTCAAGCTAAAAAATGTATTGGAAACTCAAAGACATTTTCTGAAATAGCAGTCACATCCCATAAGGTACAATGATCAAATTGTATTTAAAGAAGCAACACTGCAGATGCAGACATTAGCTGAAGTATTCCAGCTAAAATACTGAAAGAGTACAATGACAAGCTGCTTTTTAAAGCACTGCTTTCTGCATTCTTTTCTAGGACACATAAGATGGGACTGTGATTCAAAAGGTACCCTCTTTGCCCATGTGCAAGCTGGTTTTGGCTATTTGGCCTTGGCCACTAGTTTGGTTTGGCTACTGCAGACTGCACTTGGAACCAGCTATCTAGCTCCTTCTCAGCCTCTCTGATGTCGCACAGCCTTCTCACCACCTGGGCACACCTTTTGCCGGTGGGTCTGCTGCTGGTCCCTGCTCCAGAGGAAAGCTCCAGGCACTTCCTGCAGTCTGAGGTCTGCACTGTGGCCTCTCCCTTCAGCAGCTCCATCTGGGTGGAGACATCAACCACTGCTGGCATAGGTGGTCCAGACCCCCCCAGACAGAGCTGCAGCTTTTGCTCTCAAACGAGTGCCCAATGTTCTGCGTTGAGTGTCAAGCAGGATGAGTGCCCTTCACCTGGGCAGATATGAAGAGTTATGAACCGACCAAACCTCTCATTCTCTGTCCCCCTGCGCCACTAGAAGCAGGGAGGAGGTAGAGAATTTGGGAGTAAAGTTGAGCCCAGGAAAAAGAGAGGGGTGGGGAGAAGTTGTTTTAAGATGTAGGTTTTATTTCTCATTATCCTACTCTGATTTTGATTGATAATAAAATTTAACTAATTTCCACAAGTTGAGTGTGTTTTGTCTGTGACAGTAATTGCTGAGTGATGTCCCTGTCCTTATCTCAACCCACTAGCCTTTCATTGTATTTTCTCTCCTTAGGAGGGGGAGTGATAGAGTGACTTTGGTAGGCACCTGACATCCAACCAGTGTTAATCCTTCACAGTCCTCTTCAGCACCTGGCATGGGGCTTGAGGAATTTGAGATAAGCATGATGAACTGTCTTTGTTAAGAATGTTGTAAACCAGCCCCATGACAGCCAGATTTGGCATCCACTTAAAGAAAGAAAGAAAGAAAGAAAGAAAGAAAGATAGGAAGAAAGAAAGAAAGAAAGAAAGAAAGAAAAAAAAAAGAAAGAGTGAAAGAAAGAAAGAAAGAAAGAAAAGAGAGAAAGAGAGAAATTAAAGCTTTGGATTTGAACTCCACTTGATTTTATAGTTCTTCTGCATTCCCAGATCTCTTGATTCCTGGGAGAGCATCTTATTCAACAGGTAGTTATACAAATGCTGCTGATGCTGCTACCTCCTCAGTGAAGTCTTCAGAAAAAGTCTTTGTGTTTTAAGTTAAAAGTGGATGAAGCCGAACAATGTACATTAATGAACCTGGCCAGAGGTACAGTTTCATAAAATTCAGTTGCTAAACATAGCTATCTAGCTATACAGTGGCTCTTGAGATGCCTGTGGGTAAAATGGCTAGCCTCCTGCTATCACTTCTGTTGCAGAGATATTGTTGAAGAGACAGTTTGTTCAACAAAATAAAATTTAAAAAAGCTAATTTGCCTATCACAACTCTGTTTGGACAAGGTGATCAATCACTGTCTGAATGGTGACAGGAGTTTGATTGCAATGGCATCTTTGTCTCGACCAAACGAGACTTCCCTAGAATGTTGTTCTAGTGAATTGCTGTAATCCAGCTGCCGAATAGCCTTGTGTGATCACTCCAGTGAACATAAGATTCTTTTTTTTCAGTATCTTAAACTATGCACAAATCTTCTCCTAACTTGCTTGACTATGTGTAGAAGACGACTGTCCTATATAACTATACCTGCATCTGCTGACTATTTACAAGGATCTTAGTTACATATAATTTGATAACTTCTGCAGCAGGAACCACACAGGCTAGACTCTAGGACAGCCTCATTCTTTACATGAGAGAAAGGTGAATGAAATGAAACAAAAAACGTCATGCCTTTCATTCAGTCCAAGTAGAGCAAGAATCAAGGAAATCTCTGGGGCTGTTCAAAGTGTCCACCTAGAGTGTCTGTGAAATACCTAAATGTGAAGTTGTAAAGGGTTCAAACGATATCTTGTTTCATGTCAGACCATTGTCTCATCTATAGAGAAACAACCTGAGGAGTTTCTGGAACACCAAAGGAATGGAAGACTAAGTGCATTGGCTGTGTACACTGACACAGCCCTGATAACCAGGTGCACTGTAATTTTAAGACAAACTTGAACTTTATCCTTATATCTCACAACTTAATTTCCACCACTCTTCCCGTACCTCAAAACAGTGTATTTCTCATCACATAAGTTCTATTATTTTGGAAGTCTTGGTACTCTACAGTCTCAGATTACATTAGACCTTAAATTTATGGAACTGAGCTGAATAATTAATATAAGCATCTGAAGTTGGGTGCTTACATTAGGAATGTCATGTTACAGTAAGAACAGGACTACTCTGCAAGGGAAAACAAGCCAGGGCCCAGGGGCAGCCACAGGGTAGGTAAAAAATGCCCTCAACGCCAGGGCACAGTCCCACAGCACCTGGGCTGGGCAAATAGAGCAGCACTCGCATAGCAGTGGCTCCCGTCAGTGGTCCAGTGACCAGTGGGTGAAAGCAAGGTAATAGCTCAAGTCTTATATCAGCCCATAAATCCAAACAATTCAGGAATTAACTGGGAAAAGGTACTTCTACAACAGCACATCGCTGAGGGAATGGACTGGTAGCTCTGGGCTGATTTGAAGTGGGATGTTGGGCCCCCTTTATGGCGAGGCCATCAAGGTGTGTTGGTGCCTTCAAGGTCTTGAAAAGCAGCTTGTTTCTCCACACTACTTATATATTCAATGAGAAAATAAAAGCTTAAACAGAGGATGATGCAGATCAGTAACTTACATTCTCTACATCCCTTTCTGAAGGAAACACTTTTCTTCACTGACTATATAGGAAATCTAGGAAGACATGACTCTTAATATGAGCACCTACTTACATAAAGAAAATAGAATGATTATTCTGTAGCATTTCCTAAGCTAAGTCTTAACAGTTTCCACCGTGATATTCAATATAATTTAATTGCCCTGTGAAAGTTCCTAGGCTTTTTGCAAAGTCACTGAAGACATGTCAGTGTGTCAGTTAGATGTTTGGTTCCCTTTTAAGAAAAATTTTGGTCTTTTCTTAAATTATAAAACATCTTTGGACACCCAGCTATGGTATATGTGAAAAGATGTGGGGTTGTACTATAAAGTGATTAGCATGAGGCAAAAAGAGTTTGGACGTTTAACCATAAACTTGTCAAAAAAACTGAACATGCTTGAACACATCTGTGTGTGCATTCTTATCAGTTGTCTGATTCTTTCACCCTACTTTCTCTCTTTAAGACGTATAAATTAGGTTCCTGAAGAGAATGAAGTGAAACTGCTGATAAGAATTTTATTTGGACTTGTAAATTTCCTTCTAACAAGGTATCTAATTATTGCTTTGTTAAATATTGTGAGGACTGTCTGGATACATCCCATTATCTTCTGAACCCATCAATGCTATGAGAATGGGCAAGCACGAGACACTGTAGACTCCAGTCTTCCAAGTGAGTGGAAGAACTCCCAGAACAGGGGATTGTCTAGGTGCCAAGGAGTAGCAGTAAGTAGTAGTACAAGCAATAATTAATCCATGTTTGAGCTTGTGTTTTGACATTGTTCTAGACAACAGTTCACAGGTCATCTATGAGATGCAAATTTTCCTCATAATGTTATTACAAATTTTGCATATAGTCCTTTTAGCTACAGCTAAAATAATCTACTTCCTTATAGATGAACAAGGAAAGTCTCATTCTGGCATGGGTTTGTGATATGACCTAATCGTAGTTCTAAACTGGGAACTTTACAGTTCCCACTCCTTCCAAAACTAGATACAACCTGCATGTGATTTAGACTTGCTAACAACAAGAAAGTAAAAAAATTTTCTTGTGGCAATTTTTATGGGAATAAATGTATTAATGACTGTGAGGTGTTAAGCTACTATGGTGATGATTGCCAGAGAAAAGTCTATAAAAAGTAAAATACATAGAAAAAAAATCTTACAGACTGCTGCTATTCCATTTCTATGCAGTATTTCCCAGTGAAAAATTGCAAACATACGTTACTTTTGATTTTTTTTGTGATTTTAAATATGTGAAAACCATTGGCAATAACGTTGATTGAAAAAAACCCACCCCGCAATTATTATGTGGAATGGAATATTCATCATAATCATTACTAGGCATTTATTATGCCTCACTTAGAAAGTAGGGAAAACCATCTTACTTAGTTTTCATGTTCAGTCACACGCAAATATATTAAGGACCTTTCAGAACTTTGTATAATTATATATTACAAATAAAAAAGTCTTAAAATGTATATATCACAAATAAAAAGTTTTTGAAAAGTCTTTATTTCAGATATCATTAAAATTAACTATGCATTCCTTCACTCAATGAAATGATTTCTCACCGAAATAATGGAAACAGATCTGTGGAAAACAGATTAATTAAAAATCTTGCTTCTTTAAATTTTACATTCTAATATATCTCTAACAACATGTATAATTAACACTATGTTAAAACCACACCACTATGTAAAAATCACAGTTGCCGTATTTACAAGAGTCTTTTGGTCTTGTCTCATTTGTATGCATTTATTCTGTTAATTACAAACAGATATATAAAATGTGATATGATGGAGGAGTTTTTTGTGTTTTTTGTTTTCAAGTTTATCTCTATCCATTTTACACATAAAACTTGATTATTACTTAAATCAGTAAGCAGGCCTGGACATTACAAGCATACATTCTATAGGTTTCCTCTGCTTGTAGAAGCAGATGTCGTTTTTTTTTTTTAATTTGTTCACATTCGTAATGAAGTCTTTTAAAAAATCTCTGCTTCCTCTTTTTATTTTACTATTAGATTGTCATCTCTTAATCTTCTTAGGCTTGTGTATATCAGCAACAAGCACATCCTGTAGCCATAAAACTCATACATTATTAAATAATAAACACTAATGGCTATGAAATATTGTTACTCCCTTGGATTAGTGCCTCCTGGCAATTCTTTTACAGGTCTTAAAGTTTCAAGAGCTGTTCCCAAGTCATCACAACATTTTATGAAAAGGGACTAGCCATTTCTGAAATCATGACTGGCTTTAAAAAGAATAATGCACCCTGATAAAAGATCCTCTCCATTATTCTGAACATTATAACAATCATGGCAGGCTGGAACTTTGCTTTTAAAATTATTTTAGCATATCTGTGTCTGGCCCAACTTGAGAAAAAATTTCAAACTATCCTTGTGAATCTTTCTGATTGACTTTAAAGGAATTTATAGAAATCAGTGCTTCCTCTAGTAATTGTGATTTCCAAAAGTTCTTCCTTTTTTAAAAGTTTTTATTAAATTAAAGGGACCTGAACATAAAAAAATGAGGAGTAAAGAATAGAATGTTATGTATTTCAGATCAACAGACAAAATATTAGGTACAAGAAACAAGAAAGTTATAGTAATAACATATTCCAAGTTAGTTCAGTAGTATTCTATAGCTATAATTCATTAACCATTCTGTAACATGCAGTGCCCCCAAACTGCTGTAATTTTGTTATTAACATAGCTGTCATTTCAGACCTTCCAGAGATTATTTTTATGTGATGTTCTATTTTCAGAATATTGGCTCAGTGTCAATAAGCGAGACTACTGGGTTGCTTTCTAATTGAAGTTATTAATAAAGATGTTAAGTGATATGAGAAACCTGGCCACCTCCTCCAGCCACTCTGTTCCAGGACCTCTCCTGCCCAGCCACTGGCACATATATGCTGAGCACATATCTCAGAGACACACGCACAGAGAACACTGACATGGCCAGTCACACAGACAGCCACAGACCCTCAGGACTCACACCAGACACAGGCACAGACGGCCACATCCCCTCCTCCTCTTGGGCTGGCAGAGGCAGAAGGTCACTGGTGCAGCACACACACCACACTCCCCAGGTTCACAAGCACATGCATGATCATGGATTGCTGGAGACAGTAAAGAGAAGATTTAACAAGAAGATATAAGAAGACAGGACAGACTGGAGTGATCAGGCACAGAGCTCAGCCAGACAAGAGTACTGACCAGCCCTGATTTACATGTAACAAACCTCTTTTTATACCACTTTCTGTCTACCTCCACCCTTTGTTCCTCTCTGCTCCCCCTTCCCCTGTACATCCCCCGGGTGTGTACAGCTCCATCAGTTCCTGCACCCCTCCTAGTCCTGGGTCCCCCTGATTTACAGTCTTATCATTTGCAAAGTGCTGGTTGATCTTCCTGAAATTGACACCTGTAGTTTCGTGGTAGCCCACCAATTAGTGTAAGTAGCAAGGTTTGTGTCTTGACATTGTCTCCATACTTGCTTTGTAAGGTCTGTGTCTTTCACTGCCTCCCTTATTATCTGTCTGTCAGGTTTGTGTCCCTGTATATTCTTGTTTATGACTTCCTCCTTTTCTTATTATCCCTTGTTGCAGTGAAAAAGGTCCTTGACCAGATACTGCATAAGGAGGAACAGACACTCTCCTTCCTCTTCTTCCTCATACCCTTACAAAAGGCTTTCGGATAATGGAACAGGATCTCACCAACAATAGATGAGCGTGTTTCTATAGAAGTATAATTGAGCTACGCTGATTTGCATATGTTCGCAATTTTATTCAGTATGTTCCTTGAATTTACCTACATTGATGGGAGAAAAATCTAACACATTTGCACTAGTTAGGCTTTTGTTTTCAGGAATATGCTAAAGTGTTCATAAGATCTTTCTTGAATTTAAGAGCTTTTTTAGTCTTACACATATTTGTAGTCTGGTTATGAATCTATCTTACTCACATTTGAAGAAAATATCGCAGACTGATTCTCTTTGTATGTTGTGTAAACACTTCTTTCAGATACTATCTTTGTCCCTGTTACTTTATGTCACCTTTTTACTTCTTCTCCTTTGAAACATGAATTATGAAGCATAACGTCCAATATTTCCAAATGAAAAATCCAGAACAATTTAATATGTATCAACAAAACTATACCAGAACCTCCCTAACTTATTTCTCCCACTTCATCATTAATTACATAAATTAGTGTCTAGCAACATTATAGTAAGGAGTTGTGATTATGACTTGTACAGTCATATTCAAAGTAGCATTAATCATTCTAATAGTATAACCACAGTAACAGTGAGAGCTGAATATGTCCTTCACTTTGCTCCTTCTCTTACTTCTCTCCTTTCTGCCAAAAATATTGGATGAGATTGAGTCTTTCTAATTTAAGTTCCTAAGTCAGAAACCTAAACCTGATCTTACCAAGTTAAATTCTTCTTTGTCCTTTTACAGACATCAGAAATAAACAGACACCTTCAGTAACTGATTTATCTCACTGCAAAATAAACATCTGTGATTAAACGCCTTCAGAATATACTTATTTCTCTCTAGCTAATACAGACAAAGCTCACAATTATTATCTCAGACTTAGAATAATATCATTTAATACTTAATTTAAGGCTGTACAGTAGCTGCTATCAGCACTATGGTAATGATGCTCATGATAGATATGTGAAAAACGTTACCTTGTGAGCTACAGACAAGTCTTCATCTACAGAGTATACACAATTTAAAATGGAAAATTAAGTGTTTAAACATGTATACTGTAAATTATATTTGATTTTGACTTACACAAATGGATTTATTAGAAGCACTTCTTGTGTAAAATTGTATGAAAACATTTTCACCTATCAGTAATTATCAGATTACTGTTCTTTCCAGCTGATATTAATGACACCTCATTCACTATTTGTAATTTAATATGAGGGTGATGGATTCAGTCACCTGGAATTGTTTGGATTTTTGATTTCCAGAGTAAAATTATGTATATCAGCTTTTCAAAATGACATACGACTGACACAATACAGAAATTCACAAAACCTTTTAAAAGACAAGATCTTCATAAAGTCCTTCTTTCCCAATGTAAGAAAAAAAAAAAAAAACCAGAACCCAAAATTAATTATAATACAGATCTTTAACTGAAAATCTGTATTATTTTACGATTTCTGCATTTAGCTTCTCTAACTGCCAAAAGGAATTGCCTTCTGTGTGTAATTGAGTTGAAATGTGATCTAGTATTTCAAAGAGAGTTTTTGGTCTGACTCAGTAAGCAAAATATCTGTACATTTCTTTATTTTTTTGAAAAAGCATAGGAAAAATAGATTAATTATAAATACCTCAGTGTAGATTTCAGTCCATGTCTAAGTACCTAAAGATTCCCATCAAGATCTCTTTTGTATTGATCTAAACATTGTAGAAATCACAGACAATTTTGTTCATTTAACCCTGTCAACTTTCAACATACTATCTTTTGTTGGGTTTATTGCTGTTTACATACAAATATTCTCATAAACTGTCATCATTGGTCCCTTTACAAAACAAGTAAACAAGTATTAGTTTTAGAAGATGTACATAACGCTTTTTATCCTTCCGTGGCTTTTCTTCCCCTTCTGGTTTACATGGAAGAATGAATGAAATCAGTAAGATCTTCAGGGTTGTAGTCCACTTTTTCCTGCTGGTTTGTAAGCAGTGAAGAATTTGCAAACTATATAATGCTATATCAGGGAAATGCCTTTGTTAAGATCTATTCTTAAGAACTAATTGTGTGAGAACATGGAGTTACTACTGTAGAAATGTAGCTCATACTGCAAATAATAGAAATAAGAAGCAGAGCTTATAACACTACCTAATTTATCTTACCTAACTTTTGAAAAATGCAGACATAGTAGATTTGTAGAACAGTATTTGGGGTCATTTTAACTTTCTGATTATCATTGACTGTCAATTTATCCTTTTTCAAGTTTGTCTACATAGATTTGTCAATTTTGGAAGATGCCATAGAATCTCTGGTTTTGGCATCTGCTATAGTATTTTCGTGGTTAAACCCCACCCAGCAACTCAGCACCACACAGTCACTCACTCACTCCCTGCCAGCAGAATGGAGAGAGAATCAGAAGGGTAAAAGTGAGAAAACTTGTGGGTTGAGATAAAGGCAGTTTAATAGGTAAAGCAAAAGCTGCATGCTCAAGCAAACCAAAACAAGGCATTCATTCACCGCTTCCCATCAGCAGGCAGGTGTTCAGCCATCTCCAGGGAAGCGGGGCTCCATCAAGCATAACAGTTACTTGTGAAGACAAATGCTATAACTCGCAACATTCCCTCCTTCCTTCTTTTTCCCCCAGCTTTTATTGCTGAGCATGACATCATATGGTATGGAATATCCCTTTGGTCAGTTGGAATCAGCTGTTCCAGCTGTGACTCCCAACTCCTTGTGCACCCCCAACCTACTCGCTGCTGGGTTGTGGTGAGAGGCACAAAAGGCCTTAACTCTGTGTCAGCACTGCGTGGCAATAAGTAAAACATTTTTGATTTATCAGCACTGTTTCCCACACAAATTCAAAACATAGCCCCATACTAACTACTATGAAGAAAATTAACATTATGCTAGCCAAACCAGCACAAGTATCATTCAAAACGACCTTTTTTAAGGTGATTTCCCATTGCCTGTGGGAAATATAGATCTGGCCTATTACAAAGCAATTCTATACCTACATGAGTATTTTTACACTATGGAAGTAATTTGAATCAAAATCCAGTTTGCTGATTGTCTAATCTTCACCAGACGAATTTTGCTTACTAACAAATCCTATTAAATTGTGGCTAGAACCTGAAAAGGAAATGTGTTTTTTTTGCCAAAAAAAGCTGTAAAATTTAATGCTATTCGGTCCCTTTGTCCAGTGACTGGCTTAGGCATGATTAATTAACCATAAGACAAAGACTAACAATGTAAAATCAAATTCCATATTTAGTTTTGAAAGGTAAGCCGTAATTAGCCAGGATGGAAGTGTTCATAAATATTTGTCTCTCCTGAATATTTTTTAATCACAATGTATTTTTTCAATTCAGAGGGGAAATATCATTTGATGTTAGTTAACTGACATTAACTTTCTCCTGTGGCATGCATTTTATTTCACTTTCCTTAAAAATACGAATGTCAGTTGATTGTCTACTTACCTGCATTTTCCCAACCTTTTATATCTAAGCAATGAAAAATGATTGTTCTCTGTTTATCCAAGGTGACTGATGTCTTAAATCTCCTAAATACAATTTTACACAGTATTTTAACAGTTACCAGCATTTGAGGCATATAGACTTCTTTTCCATGAGGCCATTTTCCATTTTAAAACATGTTATATTTGTATTCAGATCATATTTTTATAGTATATTAGCTCTACCCACATAGCAGATGATTTTCCCGTGCTAACAAAATCTTTTGTTTCTAAAGACGTGCTCAATATTAGACAAAGATCAGCCAATAATCATTGGCTTTGGTAAGACACAGGGGAAAAAAGTCCATTTGGTTGGTAAATTACATTAGCTTTACTAATTATATCAATACATTACTTCCAAAATTTTCTGAACAAATTTACTTCATATATACTGTTCCTTGTTATGCCAACACTGTACTTATCTTTTGGTGTAAGGAAAATAAACAATATACTACTTTTTCATGTTAGAAATCCAAAGAAACTATCCATGTAAAGAAGTTCTTAGGAACAAATAAGCTTTCCTTACATAGGTTCCATTGAGATGCAGGAAGTCCAAAAGTCATCAAAGGAACTTTGAAGCAAAAATGGAAGTTTAATGCATTTGTAAGAGTGAGTAAGGCATCTAGGTTAAGAAAAAAAGTGTGTTGGATTTATTAATAAGTTTTTTAACACTTTCTTTACATGGACAAAGCATAGTTCTGAGTTGTTGTTTTTTGTTTAGCACTGCTCCTTTTAAATTTTGACTGGAATGATAAGAAATTATATCATCGTGTCATGGTTCCATTGCTCCCAGAAGGTCAAAACTCCTTCCCAGAATTCAAGTCTTCAATGATTTTATGTGTGTATGTGTGTATGTGTGTGTGTGCATGAAAAGGATAACTCTACAATTTCAAGTACAAGAGAGGTAAGGCATAATCCTGAGTCCTGCATGGCATATTTTTAGGTTAATTCTAGGCTCTATTCAAATTCCAATTAGCCATTGGATGGTTCCATTCCATTTAACTCTCTCTGAGACAAAAAAACAATCATAATTGTCTTGAAGAATCTCTTCCAAAGACCACTATGGTTAAGAACATATTGGATATTGTTTCTTTATTCTATCTTATCAGAGCACCTGGGAGTACAAACCCAGGATGATAAAAGGCATCCATGAGGGTATAACCACCTCGAGTACTCTGTGTTGTTTTGGGTACCTCAACATCAGAAGGACATCAAACTATCAGAGTGTGTCCAGAGGAGGGTGACTAAGATGGTGAAAGACATTGAGGGTGAGACTTAGAGGTCATTTGGTTTGGTCAGCTTGGAGAAGAGAAGGCCGAGGGTCGACCTCATTGCAGTTTACAGATTCCTCAAGGGAGTCATGGAGGGGGAGGTGCTGATCTCCTCTCTCTGGTGACCAGCGATAGGACACGAGGAAATGGAATGAAGCTGCTTCAGGGAAAGTTCAGATTGGACATCAGGAAAAGGTTCTTCACTGAGATGGTGGATGGTCACTGGAACAGGCTCACCAGGGAGCTGGTCACAGCACCAAGCCAGTCAGAGTTCAAGGAGCATCTGGATGACACTCTTATTCATATGGTTTAGTTTCAGGTAGTCCTGCTAGGAGCAGAGAGTTGGACTTGATGATCCTTAAGAATCCCTTCCAACTTGAGATATTCTGCGATTCTATGAACAGTACATAGTCGATTACTCAGTTACTGACTACTAGAGAAATGCAGCCTTGAGAGTTGGATAGAATTGTTCTTAGGGCTTAAAAAAGAAAAAAGGAAAAAAGAACAACTCTGTATATTTTTTGCATATATGTACATTATCTCATATTTAGAAAAAATTAAAAGCTGATAACAAGAAGATATAAAAGATAGCTACAATCTCTACACAGAGACAAATGAAGATCAGAGCAAAAGGAGTTACCCCAGCAGTGTCTTCCCCCAGTTAAGGACTCTGCACATCATTAACACTGCTACTTAGACATCAGCAGGTCTTCCTCCCTCTCAGTAGATAGTTAGCATTGCATTTTGATTCTCCACACGCTACTGTGCAGATGACTCTGCTGGTGGATTTCTGGGGTTATTTTTGTTAGCATTTCCTGTACTTGATGCTACTTTATAGAGAACTAAAATCGTGGAATTTTTCCTACCCCCCCAAAAAACCCCCAAGGTTTAAAAAGGTTATTAACCTTTAATAATTTAAAACCTTTGTAGCCACAGTTAACCCTGAAATGTTATATTTAAAATCTTCTCCCTAATCTAACTTAAATAACAATCTTGTAAGTAACTAACAAATGTCTAGTAAGGTATCACTTGTTTTGTATATCAAGTGAGTATAATAAGAAATGAAACCACATTTTAAGAAAAAAAATAGGAAGAAAAATAACTCCAAACAATAATGTAGTTAATATAGCTATAGGAATATATCTCAGTGGCATTTCTAGCAGAGATTAATTTCTAAAAACAGTTTACTTTTAAAATTTGAAACTAAAATCATGGTACTAAAAAGAAAAAATAATATGCAGGGTATTGTAAAAAACAAAGGCTAAGAATGATAAAGAATAATTTATAATATTATATCACAGATATTTCCAGCATTTTGGATTGTCTCCAGGAGAATGCTGCACTTTGAATTATTAAGCCTTTCAAAACATAGGATCTGTCTTTCTGTAATTTGTACAGCAGCTGCTTTAATAAGTCTGATCTTGAGTAAGGCCTATAAATGTCACCAGGATGAATTACTAGTGGAATTTTAACTTCAGCACTGGTCCTGTAAGATGTTGTCCATGAGCTGATAATGAAGATTAAGATCCTTTTATTCTGCTTAAATGTGAAAAATCTGGAACTTGAATCAGGGACATGTTGTGAGCAATATTGAGCACCTGAAATTCTCACTGATCACAGCAATTCTTCCGATAAAAATCAGTTAAATCCCCATTCAACTGAAGTTAATGAAAGTTTTGCCATTGAGTGCTGTGTTATCAGAATTTGTCCCATAATACAAGTTGACATAGAAGTTCAGTTTAAGAAAAAATACTTCCAATTTGTGTGGGAAATAGAGGTTCAAGTAATAGAGCTCCACATAACAAATCTACTGTTTTACTTTTTTCAGCCTAATGATTTCCATTATCTCCTTAGTTGATAAAATCCATTTCAAAAACCAATAATCTCTTGAAATCCGCTGAGCCACAAATTAGTCATTAGAGAAAATTTTCAGAGATCATTACCTTTCCCATAGATTTTAGTTTTTCATTTCCTAAATACCCCCATCTAATGTTGTTCATAATAAGGGGAGGGAGGATTTATTCAGTTACAAAAGAATGATTCTAATATAGTTCAAGCTATTCACTTATTTATTATTAGAACTGCTGCATTTTTATTAAAGGTCAACTCTGTATCACTTTTAGCCTTGAATTTATGACCTTATACACTATTAGGTTGTAATGAAAAGACAAATGCCATCAACACTGCATTGTGTGCCACACTAATGAGGCATACAGATAACATTTTCTATAGGAGGAATTTATTGTTTTTCCAAACTAGTAAAACACTCTCTCTGTGTCACAGACACACACACACATAAACAGAGGCATAATTTCCAACACAGAAGGGAAAGTAAGGAGTGTAGTTCCACTCTTTTATTGGTTTGTTTTGTTTGTTTGTTTGTTTTTTTCTCCCTACATTACACCTTAAGAGTCCAGGCTTTTTTGAGTGAAAAGTTGGGCTGAGAGCAATTGACTTCTGGCTTGATTCAGAAAATGTTCAGTCCACAGTAGGAAATTAGAAGATGACAGACATCTGAAATATTTCAGGGAAACCCTCATCAAAGCAATTTTAAAAAAGACTTAACTACAACTGAAGTTAAAAAGAATTAAGGGGAATCCAGTGTTGACTTAATAAGCAGTATTAAGCAAACTGTTCTGCATAAATATGAATATACTGAAATTAGTATTATCAGATTATAATAATCAGACTCGTAATCCTTTAGGTGTCACATACTTGCATCACTAAATGTTTCTTCCTTCACAGTAAACAGTACAAAAGTTTTGCTAAATAAGTTGCCAATGTACATTCTTCCTGTAAGGAACGAGGTAGTATCAGTGACAGCTGTGCAACCACTTCCAATGATTTATGTGCCGTGACTACATTGCTCTGTTGTTTACTGTATGCTTATACTGTCTAAATGAGCAATTAATTTCTGAGGATAAGTACATAGCAACAGGGAGTTAAATACTTGTAAGGTCATCTCTGCAAACTATATAAGGGCAACACAGGACAACTTGGTTTAAAATCTTAGTGTGGTCCTCCACTGAACCTGAAAGGCTTTGATCAGGATGGATTTAGTCCTTTATAGATGGTGAGATTAAAACTGTGGCAATGCTTGACAGTCTTTTGAAGAGAAGTCAGATGGTTAAAGACGAGAGTTTTAAAGCTTGTGGGGAAATTTCCCTGACATTCACCACTGAAATGAGGACATCACAGGAGAAATTTTAAATAATATATATATATGCATGCATACAAGTGATTTAATATTTTCTCTTTTTGTCATTTTGTGTTTCCACTCAATACTTTGTTTTAAGGAAACAGCCTTTTCAAAGGAAAGACCCATGTATTTCAAATTAATTGCATCTCACAAGAAAATGGAAGGTAGACAGGGCATATGACCTATAGGAATAGAGGAATTGCTTATGTCTCTCTATCAGCATTCTGCAGTGGTAACTCAGGTTATAGCTGAGATAGATTAATTTAGAAATATAAGAAAAATATCAGAGATATAGTCAATTCTGACAGCCCCATGGCAGTACCTCTTTTAAATAACTATGCAGTATCTGAGAACTTCTTATTTGTCAGATACACAAAATTAATTTTTAAGCTATTGTGCTAGGTGACTAAAACTTGGAAACATGAGTTTTAGTTTTTAGAAATATTCTGAATCTACAATTCACTCTACCTTGAATGGGTACTTAGAGGTACTGAATATCAACAATGTATCTCAAGTTGAACATGGAAAACAAGAGGTATCCTGTGAGAAATTTGGACTGAAGAAAGATTAGAGGAATCCTGGCAGCATTTTTGCCAATTTTCTTGGTTGTAGCAGACTGAAAACACAGAGGCAAGGAAATAATAATAAAATTAATAATAATTTTTACAAGTAATGAAGGGGGGAATAACTATCCATATTATAAAATTGCTTAATATTTCATCTACGATCATTATGATTAGGAGTCTTCTGAAAAAAAGAGAGAAATATCTGAGGTATCTATTTATTTAATTTAAACATAAGCCCAGTTTATTTATATTCTTCCATGTCTGTTGCAAGTCAATAAATAGAAACAAGTTTCACAGGTTTCTCATCTCACCTATTGAGAGTCTTTTGCACTGAGATTATAAATGTGTCTACCTGTTATCTTTGGAAATTTGCATGAACCATATTTACATGATAAGCTGTGTTCTACTGATAAGTCAACAGCCCTCCAGAATTTCCAAATCTTATCAAAGCTGCCTCAGAAACTGAATCTCATAAGTATTAAAAAAAAAAAAAAAAAAAAAAAAAGGGGGAAAAAAAAAAAAACAACTGACTGACATTTCGCCCCTGGGGCAAGTATTAAAAAAAAAAAAAAAAAAAAAAAAAGTGGGAAAAAAGAAAAGACAACTGACTGACATTTCGCACCTGGTGCAGTATATCATCCAAACTATGTCTAATGCATGCATTTTATTTTAGAGTAGCTCTTCTTCCTCTTTGCTTCTTTAACAGTGTTATCCTGATATGTCTCTTCATTTCACAGGACCAAAGTATATTTACATGCTAGCCACTTTTTAATGACCAGCAGAAGGGTAAAAGATTGAAACTTTGCAAATAGGTTTTGTTTGGAGAAAAAACACTGACTCAGCACAAAAACCTGTAGCGTTCATTTGACAGCAGGATACAATGTTTCTTTTCAATAGGACCAAAATCTTGCATCAGAATTACTGTTTTTCCTAGAGGCTTCTCGGCATTTACATTGGGTAAAAATGTAATAAAGTTCAAAGCCACTGCCTTGGGAGGTTCATCCTTGCCCTATTTCTTTCAAATGGAAAGAGATCGGCAAATCTGTATCAATGCCTGTACCACAAGACACAGTAACAAATGTTGCACTCTATGAGGTGATAAAGTGATAAAAATTAACATCCCATCCTCTGCTAAATCTGTCCTTCATCGGCACTGGCTAGTGGTGCCTAAAAAAAATACTTGGTCATGTGAGTTACTACCATACCAGTCAATATCAATGTTCTGCCCTCAGAAGGACATACATAAAAGGACAACAGCCAAGAGAAGTGTTAGATAGATATGGCTTATTGATGTGACAGCTGTGGGTGGACTTGCAGTCACTGAACATCAGCTGACTAAGCATTCACCAACAAGAGGCAATAAGAGTTTCCAGATAGGTGAGTGGTAAATCTCCAGATATGAAGGGATAAAGATAGCTGTCAAAGATATGTAAACAAATCTCATTTCAGAAATGCCTATTTATTTCCATTGCCCACTGCTGGAGATTAGATTACATACCTATCTCTCAAACCACTCAAGAAAGGTAACATGAATCCCACCTGAGTGTGCCACTGTTGGGTTTCTGACATTTGAGACAATGCCTCAAGGAAAATCACAAGGGGAAATCATAATGTGAAAGGTGTGAAAACACATCAGTTTTTGTTCAATTTGAATTAGAAAGAGATATCTGTATTGCTCTGGAAAATAATCTTCCTCAGATAACAAGTTTCTCACCTCTGGCTCCTTTATTTTCAACATAAGTTTTGAATTCTTAATGTATATTTTAGTCTTTTTGTGTCTTTTAAGAAACTTTCTTCAGGAATTAAATGTTTGATTCAAATTTATGAGAGATGTCTGTTCCGAGAACTCATCTTATGGGGAGACTCTCCAAAATCCATAAAGTCTAAAGTATTCCAAATCAGTCTTGTGTATGGGCAAATCAGTGGAAAACATGATACTATGAAATGGCCATCCTGTCAATTTAGAGAAGTGAAGCTGCCAGAAAAACTCAAAAGCAACACAGTTGTTGTGGTTGTGATTATATCACTTGCAAAGTTATCCCAGTAGTGTGTTGTATAAGAATTGATCTAGCCCTCCTAAAATGTTAGATGCAGCAACAATTGAATAAGAAGTCTTGAATAAGAGTAAGAGGGATACTTTCCCCAAACAATTAACTCTCTCGGAGAAAGAACTGTCTTGGTCAAAGTAAACATACAAGAAGAAATAGAAATATTATGTAATTTGGGGTTTATTTTTTGTGACATCCACCCTGTGTGGAGTCGTCATATATGGTATATACCCTTCAGAACTTCGTTATTCACTTCAATGGACACAGGATAGATTGGTCAATGACAAGGTGCCAGGAACTATATGACTGAAATGATGATGTTAAAAATAAGACCTCAGAAAATGGGAAGTGTAGTGTTTAAATCTTTCATTTAGATTATATAACTAACCTGATGCTCAACAGTTATGGCAAACAGCACTATGCAGGCAAGAATAAGAGGCAGAAGGAATGGAAGCTCCTTAAACTAGCTTTGCTTCCAGGTAAAACCTGTTTTTGAATGACTATTTCAAGTAGGTTAATTGTATTACCCTCTGGAGATGTCTGTCTTTCTCTGCTGAATATAGAAAAAGTTCAGACGACTAGCCTGAGTTAGCTAAATTTAAGGGAAAATAATTCCACTATGGCTGCACTGAATTTGGATCAAAATGTATTTGCTCTCAGCTATGTGTGTATTAGGAGGTAATGACTCGGCTGACTTAGATGGAATCTTTGAAGAAAAGCAATATAAGAAACCTATCATTTTTTTCTAAGAAATGCTCACAGCAATGTTACACACCTTATTAAGGACTCATATGTACAGGTGGAAAACTCTTACTCCCATTTTAGTACTCATTAAACTCTCTGTAAGCCATATGATGAACTTCCCATACTCTCTCATATGCACATATAGATAGGTATAAAGATACAGATATTTATAAAAGATAGAGCTATATATAAGATGGGATGGTTTAGAGTTTAATTATTACCTAGAAAAGCCCAGAATAACTTCATAAGAAGCATATTTTTGTTCTTTTTGGCAAATCAAATGTAATTTAATTTTTACTACATTCACTGAGTTTAGCTGATGCTTTAATTTATACCACTTTAAAAAGAAACATTTGAGTATATCCGCCACAATTCTTTTGATTAGGTTGCAACATTATGCTTTCAGAGCATTAAATAAGCTCTTTATTTTCCTTTGCCAGTGCACAAATGTGTATGAACAAACTGAGTTTGATTTTTTTTGAAGAGTCATAGAGATTATTTGATTAGTGTATTGTTTGCTATGTTATCAAATATTTTTTATTCTAGAAGTGATTTTTTTAAATCTATCCATGGTATATCTTCACCTTATTGCAAATTAATCAGAGGGTATTTGAACTGTTATGCAAAAAGAAACAAAATAATACTAACCAAACTCAGGAATATCTATTATTTTGGTTTCAACACTGATTGGAAACCAAGCCAGATGGAAGATTACCATGTTTGCTATGGCTTGTAGTTACATTCAAAAAAATGCCCTGCTAGTATCCATCATGACACTAACTGAAGAGCATCTGCTGGCAAAATAATATTAACCTTTCTCAAAGGAGTTTACTAACTTCAGTTAACTTTGGTACACTTCTGTGGTCTAAGTGAGAAGTCTTTACTCTTCCTTTGAGATATTTATTCACCTTGTGAGAAACTGAGGTGGAGATGAAACAACTCATCTGTCACTGTCCGTACACCTACATTTAAGCAATCAAATTCTCATAGGTTATTATAAAGAAATCTCTTCCAAAATCTTTCTTCTGTAGAATGATATGTCTTATTACAGTTTATGAAGTATAAATTTTAATTTAAATCTTTCCAAATAAATTATGTCATAATGGAAGCAACAGAATCATCTTCTAGGCCCATACTCCTTTCCAGATTAGTATATGATTTAGTCATCAAAAAAAGTACACAATAAAATACCTGCAAATATGAAAAATAATAACTAAAAAAAATGAATAATTTAATGTCTCAGAGCATGATACATGCCACAAAACACTTTAAACCAAGAAAAAGTTTCTGGGAAAGGAACTCACAAATACTAAATCTGTACTGCTCAGTGAGTCAGCTCCCAGCTCAGGGAGCAGAACGATTTGTTCCACATCATTCTTTAGAGTATGGATTTCTAATTTACACCATCTCAATGCACTTGGTCTTGTGTCTTCTCTGGGGTTAATACGATGATTTTGTGCCCCTGAGGCAAAAAAAAAACCCCAAACCTGTCTTGTTTGTTTGTTTATTGATTGGTTCAATACTAAGAGTCTGAAGTAATGCAGTTCATCAAAAAGGTGTGTTTATATCATGAAACTGAGGATTTGTGCTGTATGCCCTATGTTGCAACGGCATGAGGGAATGCTGGAAGTTGCAAAGCAGGTAGAAGTAGTGTTAAAAGACTATGCAGGTACAGAGAGTCCAGCATGAAACACCTCTTCTATACTGTCTATTGGGAGCAACAACTGAATTGAACAAGCAGAGGCTCAGAATAAAACCCCATGTTTCAGTTTCAAGGACACCAGTCTGTTTCCTACAAAACAAAGGCCAAGAAAAAAAATGACATTTATGCTGTATGTACACAGACAGCCAGAAACAGGGAGTGAATTAGACAGCTAAGTTGTTTGATATATGTCAATGTAACTTCTTTTTTCTTTTTTTTTTTTTTTTCCTTTTTCTCCTTACCTTTTTAATGTGACTGTAGAGTACATATTGCATACTGAACTATTTCTAAGATTAAGGTATGTCACCATTTAAGGCTGAGCTGGCACTTAAAGCTGATGGCAGATGCTCTCTTTTTACCCCTTCCTTCTTCCAGAAGGGCAAGGAAAGGAGAAAGGGAGAGAGAGTCATCGATTGGAAAATTTAAACTACTTTAATAAAACAATAACAATGAAAAAAAAAATATATACAAAATCAATATTAAGGTTCCTAATGATGATTAGGGAATTGCAAGCTGTGGCGGCTTGCACTGCTGCTGTGGCAGGGCAGGCACCCAGACATCCTGGACTGGATTCCGCACCTGACGGGAACTGGATTCAGGAATGCACATGGATTAGGATCAGAGACAGGAGAATTAGCAGGGTCCCACAGGGATGTTGGCCATTAAGGAAGAATGACTGACTCGTATGATCCCTTAGCTTTATAAGAAGTATGACATGTATGGGATGGAATACCTCATTGGTCAGTTTTTGGTCACCTGTCCTGTCTGCACTTTCTCACAGGTGCAACCCTTTTACATCTTTTCACATGTGAAACACAAGACAGTCAGCAGTGACCTTGGTTCCCATAGGAATCAGTACAAACGTGGGCCTTCCTGCATAGCAATCCCACTGTTACTTTAGTAACAACTATAAACATCGAGCGTTATCAATTCTGAAAACAGAAAATGTCTGAAAAACATGTAGCTAACTTCAGAAAATGCAGTTACTTAGAAGAAACTTAACTGACAGAAAAGCTACTGAAAGGAAAAATAGTCCTGTTTCAACCAAACAAGGACAAGGTAGAAAATGGTTTATGCTCTGGAATCACAGAACTACAAAATCACAGAATCGCAGAATGGTTGGGGTTGGAAGGGGTCTCTGGAGATCATTTAGCACAACCCCCCTGCCAAAGCAGGTTCACCTACAACAAGTTGCACAGGATCTCATCCAGGTGGTGAATAGCTCCAGAGAAGGAGACTCCACAACCTCTCTGGGCAGCCTGTGCCTGTGCTCTGTCACCCTCAAACTATAGAAGTTCTTTCTCATATTAAGATGAAACTTCCTGAATTTCAGTTTATACCCGTTGCCACTCATCTGTCACTGGGCACCACTGAAAAGAGTCTGGTCTCATCCTCTTGACACCCGCCCTTAAGACATTTACAAGCATTGATGAGATCATCTCTCAGTCTTCTCTTCTCCAGACTGAACAGACTCAGTTTTCTCAGTCTCTCCTTGTAAGAGAGGTGCTCCATTCCCCAAATCATCTTTGTTACACTCCACTCTCCAGTAGTTCTTTGTAAAGACAAAGTTTCTCAAACTGGGGAGCCCAGAACTGGACACAGTACTCCAGATGTGGCCTCACCAGGGCAGAGTAGAGGAGAAGGATAACCTCCCTCAACCTGCTGGCCATACTCTTCCTAATGCACCCCAAGAGACCATTGGCATTCTTGGCCACAAGGGCACTTTGCTGGCTCATGATCTCCTGTCCATCAGGACTTGCAGGTCCTTCTCCACCAGGTTGCTCTCCAGCAGGTCAACCCCCAGCCTGTACTGGTGCATGAGGTTATTCCTCCTAGGTGCAGAACCCTACACTTGCCTTTGTTGAACTTCATCAGGTTCCTCTCTTCCCAGCTCTCTAGCCTGTCCAGGTCTTGCTGAATGGCAGTGCAGCCTTCCGGTGTGTCAACCACTCCTCTCAGTATTGTATCATCAGGAAACTTGCTGAGGGTAAACTCCATCCTTTCATCCGGGTCATTGAATAAATTAATCTGGATGAGATTTCCAGCATTGCTTGACCTTTCAATTTAATTCTCCTAACCAAGCATGACCCCTGTGATATATAAATAATAAAATAATCTCTATTTTTACACAAGCTTTGTAAATCTTGGCTACATCTCAATTAGCTAATGAAACTTTATTTGCCTTTTCCTCCTTTTGGGTATGAAGGAAATAAATGCTAGTCAACATGCAGATAACAAAATCCAGATTGGTGAGGTAGAAAATAGTGCTAGAAGTTGTTCTGTGTGACACTAAAATGCCAAAGGTAAGTGATCGAGGTTGACAGATAAATGTCTCTCTATATGCATAAGTATTTTAACTATTTCGAGCTATCAGAGGGTCATATGTAATGGTACCTGTTAAAAACAGGGGTGTTGCAGTGTGGCCATATGAATCAAAGTGATTGTGATAGACATTTAAATTCTTTTTGATTCAGTGTCAGTGTGTTATATGTTTTGTATACCTTTGGTCAATTTTTTTTAGAGGGAGTGAAATAAGAAGACAGAAACAACTCCTATATCTTAGCATATGCTTGCCTGAGCAAACCCAACGGTAATGTGAATGTCAGCAAAGTTAACAATATAGGAGATCTTCTGGCAATACTCGATAATTACAAATACAACACAGAATTAACACAAACAAGCGAATTAAAAATATTCATGAAACTCTGTGGCCAACTATCTAGCCGTCACCTAAAACTTAAGAGTTGCATTATTTAATTTTTGATGGGTCCTTAACTGTTCGTTTAGTGCTGAACTATCATTCTATGCTTACGAAGAAAGAGGATAGTAGGACTGCTTATGCACATGCCACAATTTTGTATCATTTTACCTTTCATCATATTTTTTCATCTTAAAACAATTAAAATCTATCTGCACGTTTCCTTTCCTTAGTGACTACCAGAAGTAATGCATTTTATTTTTACCATTAACTTTTCACAGACAATTACTGAGTGGAAGGGGAAAAAATCTTAAATCTGCAAATTCATAGAAACTTATTTGGAAACTATTAAAGTCACAGATTATTTGAAAAGAAGCAGTGTGAGAGAATACTGGAGAAGGTGAGGACGTATGAAAGGTTATAAAAGACCAATTACCACTTCCAAATTATGGGTGGAAGAAGGAATACTCAGCTGCTGTGACTTTTTAGTTATAGCTGGAGGACCTGGAGTTGTCTTTCAGCATTTATCTGTCTGATTTTCACTGTGGAACTCTACACTCACTATGACTGGTGTTCTCCTTTGTTACCTATTGGCACAGTGTCTTAACCTCGTGTATTTTCTGACAATCTTCTTATTCTTCCTTTTCTTGTTCTGCAGCTCAAGGAATAATTTATCTTCAGTCCCCTATCTCCTCAGACTTTTTAAGGGCTTATTTCTCTTCCCTTTCCATCTCTTTGAGATGTCACTTCTTAGACTGGGGCTGATACCTCAGGAGGTAGATTCTGTAGTTTGTATACTAAAGAGGAAATAGCAGCTAAGAAATTAGCATTATAGTTTGCATCTGAAGTGTACATGTATTGCAGTTTTGTGGGGCAGTTATGAAATACCACATGACATTTAAAGGAAAACATTGTTAAGGCCATTCTCATTATGTCATCCATAACATAGTATTTTTCCCTCTAAGAGCTAATTTATGTTGGACTTTTATTGAAGGCTCATGGAGAAAAACCAGCAAGTGAGAATCAAATTAGAGATCTTTAAAATAACTATACTGCCTTTGTTACAATATATTAAGAAAAAAAAATTCCAGGTTTTTGGGTTTTTTAAAATTATGTTAGCATCTTAAATGTTGTCTTTACAGTACAGCAAAAGATGAGGCTGTGTGAAAGAATAAAAGACAATGAAAAAATTTATTATTGTATCCTTCAGTTGAGAATGCTATTTTAACAGTAACCAACTGTATTTGGATTCATACATTGTTGAATTATGCTAATGGCTGATATTCTATTGCTTCTTTCAATAACACAATGATGCGTTATGAAGTTATGTTTTACTATGCAAAGTGCTTGTAAAGAGGAGATCAATTTGAGGAGATTCACTCTAATAAAACACGCAAATAGAGTGGGATGAACTGTTGAATAAAGCTTTATATAGCTCCTTTATTAAATTATTATAAGCCTTCCCTTAACAAGGAGGAATGTCTGTTGAGTTTAGTATTACAAAGGAGGTCATGTTCCTTGTCAGTCTATGCAATTAAAAAAAACCCAACAACATGATAAATATTATGGAAACACCTATGCAAATTATTCAAAAGTTGTCAAAGAAGAATCAACTAGAGGACAGAAGCTAGAATAAGATACTGGGCTTTGGAATAAGTCGGTAAAAATTTTAAAGGACAATGGGTCTCAATTTTCCACAAAATGTTAAGAATAAATCTACAGATAGCTGTTGTATGTGTAAGCTTGCAGAATAGATTTTGAGGCAATTAAAAAAAGTAAAGAGAAAAGCTTCAGTGAGAGTTGGGCACACAGTATGAGGCAGTCCACCCTCCTCACTGCAAAAAGTGAAAAGAAAAAACAAAAAGACCACAGTGATGAACACAAAGCATACAAACAGACTGGCAGAACACAGAGTATGAGTGTTCCCATGACTTCATCCTGCTGCTTCCTTCTGGCATGAAACAAAGATTGTCCACAACTTCAATTACTAACCTGTAGCTTCTGGATAGAAGACACAGCACACTGCACTGGTATGAAGGTAAGCTAAAACTATCACTCCTGGCACTACAGTGAAATAAATAAGTTAATATTATAAAATTATATTCCATAAGTGCACTCATTGTATGGAAGTTATCATTTAGTTTTTAGGAAATACAAAAGTTAGGACTAAAGGAACCAGTAACTTATTCTCAGTGTTATCTTTAAATGCATTTAAGAAAATCCAAACTCAGTTTAAAATTTCAAAGCGATACGGACTTTTCTTATTACTTTTAATAGCTGAACTTAATGAAACATGCAGTTTTAGGTAAATCTAAATTTTTGCATTTGATTTTGTAAATAGTGTGTACTTTTGGCAGCATTTTCCTTTTTAATTGAAGGTAAATTCAGATTTCTCTTCGAATGAGTGTTTTCCTTCACAGTTTCAGCAGGTCTTTAATCTTATTTTTATTAGACTGACAATAAAAACTCAGTCTGTTGAAACTACTTCGCTTGTTATCAGCTTCTGTATGACAGACAGTTGACAACAAAATCAGTGACATTCTCTTTTGATTTTTTGCATTATACAGAAAATATGATAGTTTTTATTTGGTGTAAATTGAATATAGATCATATTTATTACATTAAATTTTGATATGAACATAAATCTCTTTGTATATTTAAAGCAATCTATTTGACACTACCTGCATCAAAGTTTGCATTAAAATATAAAATTCAAGCGTTGTTCAGCAATGGTACCATATTGAAACATAAAAACAAAGTTTTATTTAATTTGGAACTTAAAATGTACATCATAGGGCCCGTATCTAATCAACAACTTAAAATATTTTAACTCAGTTTTAATTTTACGTAGTCAAGATTATGTGAAGAAGTTTTTGGGGAGACAGAACTGATAACTCAGAGAATTTCTGCTACTTTTCTTTCCTATATTGTTTGCAGGCACATAAGTAATTAAAAATATTGAACACGTCCACTTATTGCTATTTGCTGCATTTTTGTTTATACTGGTCAAACAGCAATTAGACTACTGAAAATTTCTTGAGTGAGCTTACAAATTGTATCCTATAACGAGGTTCTAAGTGCAGCAAACGATTCCTGAACCATTCTTCAACACACGATAGACCTGTTAGACAGGGCCTTTCAAAGGACTTCGTGGCATGAAAGGTTAAGTTGAATCCAAAATACCAACAATGTAGATGAGGTAGAGGGGAATTGTACAGACTTCTACTGGGCCCTAAGTAGTTAGCAGTTGTCCTCCCCGAAGGAGGCCTCTTGCAATCTGCTTCCAGAACATACATAAGTGAAAACAAATGAAAGATGTATGTCTCTTATCCTGTCTTCTCAGGGTAGCCTGAAGTCTTACTGGCCATGCAAAAAGTTAATGTGTAACAAAAGGACCTAGAGGGTCATATTCCAAGCCTGTCTATGGGGTCAGTATACTGTCAGATATATTCAGTTATATGGCTGTCCTTGGAGCAGTCATAAAGACAGATATCAAGCAAAAAGCAGAGAATATTTTTTTTGCAGCTGCCACAGAAAACAGTCATTCAGAGTGAATTGAAAACACAGCCATTGAGATTAGAAACAGGCCACTACTGTGGAGGAATAAACCTCTGACTAAATCCACCTTCCAGACAGAAAACACATTAATAAAATACTGTCATAAAATGTAACCAGTTGCTGGGAATATAATATACACCTTAGGAATGGAACTAAATATCTGCATTTCAATTTTCTAAACCACAGTGAAGCTGACCTGGACATACGATGAGTTCTTTAATGGAGGGAAATTGGCAAAGCTAGATTAGAACTGGGTAACATGGTGGTTTTGCAGTTTTTTCAGCTGAAAAATCAGATCATCCTCTAGTAATTCAGCAATAAACCTTCCAGGTAAAATTCCAGCTGTCTCCAGAAATGACTCTGTATTCCTTTACAGATTTGCTTCACTGATTATGTTGCTCTGCATTATTATCTTTACAGTGCCTAATGTAGGTCAAACCTGTATCAGCAAAAGAAATCTTTATCAGCAGAGTTTGTAATGTTTAACTATTACTGTAATGCACGGCAATGGTTACTATAGGTTTGGAGGGTGTTATTTTATGTCCTAGAGCATTAATAAACCAAAATTACCAGTGGTATCCATAGTAACAAAGAAAAAAGAAACAGTAGATTGCGTACTATTCTCATACATGCTAAACGCCTTCTGAAGCTGGGGTTTCATTCCAGTCCTACCTCTTTTGTACTATAGAAAGACTAGCATTCTCTAAATTAAGAATCTATTGTCAGATTATAATTTTCACTTAAGCAATCACATTGCACTGAACTGTTAATAAGGAAAGCATACTTGCAAAATGTCCAGCTTCACTGTCATATTTGTCTTCATGTAATAATTAGGTAATGGGTCAATGTCAGCTTTTCTCAGATGAATACAAAATGTGGTGTCATAAAGGTGAAGTTAGATTAATTTTTTACTTGAAAGTTAAACAGAAACTTTTTTCTGTATGCAAAGAAAAATGCTCAAATTTAATTTTGAAATTATATTTTGATTTTTTCTTTACAAATTTCATTATATGTTAATTCCCTAAACTCTATTATGTACTGAGAAAATATCTTTGCAGAACTGAGTTCCACTGAAGTCCAGTTGTGTATTAAAAGTATTAGACATAATAGTGATTATTTTTTACTTTTTTTTTTTTTTCTAGTTACCAAGTTAAAACCTAGTAGTTAATTTGTGATTTTGTAACTCAAGGAAGGATGTGAGAAACGGATACTTTTAAAGATATTCTGGTGATGTTAAAATATTTATAACTCTTTCTGTCTTTTACTTTAGAAAACATCTGATATTAAATAAATGCAAAAAAATTCAATTTTTTTTAGAAGAAAAACAACCTAAAATGCTACTTTTGTTTCTTCTCTGCAAAGTTGTGAGAAAAAGCTTTTTAGTACACAACCTAGGATTTTAATCTGCTTTTTCAGAAGACAAAATTTTATTCATTGACTAATAGTAAAGAATTCTCTGTTTCATGCCCAGCAGATAGAAGAGGATCTGGAAGAGTCAGTGTTCCTAATGAGGAAGTTGGTGTTAAGGTACTATCATCTGTTATACAGAGTAGAACAGACACTCAGATGTGTCTTTTGATAGAAGGGTGCTATGGAAAAGCTAGATACTTTCGTCTTATGAGAAATTTAGTGCCTTCTCTGTTCTTTGCAGCAGTCATATATAATACTATATGAAGTGATGTTTTTAATGCAACATGGTACGTAAAAAAAAAGTCTAACCCCCAAATTGTTTTACCTATGTAGATCCACGTTAATACAGTCTGATCCAGTTTTATCAGTGCAACAGAATTCTGTATTTTGTCCAGCAATTTGAATTTTGTCTTGATTGTTTTAGAAATCCTGTTTTACAATTTTTCCCCTAAATGTTTTTTGGCATACTAAAACTAATGTTTTTGCCAAACCAGGACGCAAGAAACATTAATGGGGGGGGAAAAAACAAAACAAAACAAAACAAAACAAAACACAAAACACAAAACCAAACAACTCAGAAGTCAAACCCCAAAAATCTAAAACTTATCAGATTTTTAAAATTTTATTTAAGCTTAAGTTTCTGATAAGCCTTGAGAGAGTAAGTTAACATGCCTTTTAGGACATGATGAAAAAAGAAGCAAAGCCGAAATGAAGTAAATATAACACCATTATAGTCCTTGCGTCATCACAATTTACTTAGTGATTTCTTACACACACAGAACTAAAAAGGTCACAGTGAAGAGTTCTCGCGTACTCCAGAGCTTCACAGCTAAATACTGGACTTATTTCCACTAGTTCTGAATTGCCTGGGTAAGCCACTCATATGAATGACACAACTGTATAAAGAACAAACACTTCAGATAATGCAAGGTTATGAATTTAAAGTCTAGTTTTATTTGGAATTAAAATAATACATTTATTTTAGAGGAAAATTCAAAAAAAGAAGCTTAGTTTTAGGTGGATAGAAATCTTGACAGGCATCCAAATTTTTAATTTTTAGTTGAATATTTTTTATTGCCTGGGGTTTTTTTGTGAATAAAGAGTAAACAACATTTTCAAAGTGAATAATCAAAATAATATGTTCCGAAACTCTGAAATCCTTATACCTCAGCCTTGTGGGATTTTTCTAAGGATTGCTTCCAAATGAAATTCCACAGCAAGTGACCCAATTTTGTGAAGCACTTTGTTTGCAGTGGAAGTCATATACACTCTGCCGTGGACTAACTAAACTTTCAGAGATATGTTTTCTATTGAGCTTCCAGGTTGCTTTTCTATACATAACCAAATTTCATTTTTTATTAATTTTTATAACTTTTGCATGTTTTCTTGGTTGCTTCAGGATTTGGGGCATCTTATGTATTTGTGCTATAGCTCTCTTGTGTTCAGAACTGAAAGAGATCATGACTTTTTTCCTAAGTGTTTCTCTTGACATCATGTCTTCTACGTTGTTTGACTTTAAAGTGAGTAAGGCTGTCATATGCTGCATATGCAGCAAGCTGTTCTTGGGTAAAGTAATTTATTACATCCATGAAAGTGCTGACAGCTTTGCTATTAGGTAGGATTAATTTCCTTTAAGGTAGGATTAATGTTTGGAAAAGTTGTGCCTTGAATTTACATTTTACCTCCTTGTCTTCTATAGGCAGTTATGTGTCACTTACTAAATAAACTTATCTTTCTAATATGAATAATTCGATACTGAAGCACCTGTGGTTCTTCTGTGTTCATCACGAAAAACATTTCTATTTGACATATGATTCTCAAACATAGCTAGAGATAGCAGCAGTGAGAATATAAAACTCATTTTTAGGCATTAAGTTCAGATCTAAGTGGAAAACAGAAATATTTTGATCTGTAAAATGAGCAAATTTGATGTGTGAGCCACTTAGAATCAGCTGAGGTGGAACTTCAAAATATTATTCTTTGCAGAATCATTTGTCTAACCATAGTCTTACTTCAGATTCATACCAGTTTACATCATTAAAATCTTCCATCAGTACTGTTTTCTTTATCACAAAACCTTTTGCTTTCACAGGCCATTTCCTCATCTTTACAACACTTTTCATCTGATGGTCTATAACAAATTCCCAACATAAATCTGAATCTATTGCAGATATCTGTTTTCCTTCCAGAGTGATTCTGACTTACCTCCAGTTACGTACACTTCTCCCAGGTTACTTATTTTCTGTTCTTCCTCTATATATAGACCAATAATTTCCTAAGCTCTTTGGTTTCTCTATAAAAATCTAAATTAATGTTAACATGTCTGTCATACCAATCATTATATTACATGATATTACTTTTCCTGTTTCCTTCTAAGCTTAGTGAAAATATTTCCACTTGCTTTAATTGGAAGTGGTTTGGGTTCTAAATTCTCAGTAGGAAGGACTAAGATTTTGTCCTGATTTGGCTAAAACAGGGTTATTTTCTCCTTTCAGGAGTTTTTCTTTCAGTTAAGTCCCTTCTAAGTAACTGCACTCTGAAAGTACAGCTACATGTTTTTCAGACACTGTCTGTGTTTCAGGCCTGATAACGCTCGATGTTTAAAGTTGCTACTGAAGTATCAGCAGGATTGGTATGCAGAAATGTTTACACTTATCCCCATGAGAACCAAGAGCACTGCTGACCCCCCTTTGTTAAGCGAGTAAAAAGTTGTAAAAGGGTCGCACCTGCGGAAGAGTGCAGACGGGACAGGTGACCAAAAACTGATCAACAAGGTATTCAATCCCATCTACGTCATCCTCAGTATAAAGCTAAGGGATCACGGGGGTTAACAGAGAGCGTTTGCCGCCCATTTTAATAGCCGACCCAGCTTTAAACGGTGACAGATTTCAATTATCCTAAAGATATTAACAAGTCTCTCAAGAAGTTCCATTCTTACCTCAAAAATAGGCTAGATAATCTAATATCTTTTATATAAACATTGCTGTGAAGTAAAATACACATTTAATTTTAAATCTTTTTTTCTGTTGCAGCTCAGTAGAGCTCATACTTCAGATTGTTCTAAGGTAGGCTTCCTACCTTATTGTTTACTTTTAAGGCAAAACAAGCATAGTTTTCTAACTTTCTGGAGATCATTGCAGAAAATTATGACAGATACTTTTTGTCACTCTAAATGACATTATGGATATTAACATTATGCATAAAATATTGCAAAAAGTGGGAATCTGAGAGGATGATATTAGATACCCCACAAATCCTGAGAAGACATTGTAAAGTGCAGTAGTCTTTCATGGATTAATGTCAACTTTTTACCTTCTTCGCTAATAAGGATATGAAAACATACAGATTGTGTGACAAACTGACCTGTTTTTGACAGAATTTGTTTACCAATACTCTTGGTTCTTGAGGAACTACATAATTACAGGATTTCAGTGTACTTTGTGGCAGTGTCTAGGTCGCTTGGTTCATGATGTTTGATAGCAGACATTCTCCTAGGTTGTTCATCTTGACTTTGCTGCATCTATATCTCTAACGATTTTTCTCAATTTTAACTGGCTTGATTCTGGGTTTTGAGGAAAACAAACATTGTTTTCAAATCTTAGTCCAGTTCCTATTTCTTGCAGAGTGCTTTGATTTGCTTAGGCAGAGTGGCCATATACAGCTGATTTCTAGTTTGTCTTTCAGAGTAAGATACCTTTCAAAGATATTGATCTCAAAGTCAATGACATTAGCTAGTATTCACACTTAACAAGAAAGAAAAGGTTCATCTACTTCTCTACACCAACTGTGCTCTGAAAATGGGGGGGGGGGGGGGGGAGGGGGGAAGACAGAAAAAAGAAGTTGATAGTCAGCTGATCTCTCTAAGATTACCATAATCTGAAGGGAGAGCCTGTAAGAGGCTCTTCCATAAGACTGAAAGAGCAAATGAGTTCTCTTTAAATGCTGAAGAGGGGAAAAATAGCAATGTAGCTTGTTCTGTTTGATCAGATCATTTGACAACACTTTTGGAGGTTTATTCTTGAATCTGAACTTCGTATAGTTTGACATGCAACTAAATATATGTTATAGGTCTGTCAGTTTCTAGTAACTTGTTTTCCTGTCTTCAAAGATGTAAAGACTAACAATGAATATTGCTCACCAGATAAGCTATCAAATAAAGAAGGAAAGGAATAAATGTGCACACACATGCCAAGATTCACTTTTACATTGGCCAATTTTATACAGCTTCAAGATCTGCTACCATGGATTTTTCTCTTGTTTTCCTTGCTTTTTATAATGCATTTCCTATACATTAGGAGCTATCATACGTTAGAATAAAACTCAGAGTAATATGGGATAGTTGTTTATATATACAAAGGCACATATCCATAACAGTTGTTTCTGTGGCTGATACTAAACCAACTGGTGATGTGTGAGACTGTTTCAGGATGGGGTTAGTAAAATGCCTGTACAATTTAGAACTCCGTAATGGTCACGTTGTATACTTCCATATCACAAGGTTGTCTATTTACCTGTACCAAACTGTATATTACAGGTGTTGAAGTATCTAAAGCAATTACTCTTCTGTGTTATTTTTACACATTATCTAGAAATCATCATGTCTTAAACTCTGTTTAGATCCTTTGTCCCAAAATACCAAATAGCAATGTCAAAACAGAAATAGTAAAACAGGAGTTAACTCCGTTTAAGATCGGAGGGGCATAGTGGCTGATTTCTTATTCATTACAGTCTGTGTTCTTCATTAAATGCCAGAAACATAAATTTACTGCAGGAGTAGGGTTATCATTCACTCCATCCTCAATGTAATATTTTCCTCGTACAACAGTGTTGGTTTTTTTTCCTGTTAAATCTCTTACATCTTTTGAAGCACAGAAAGAAATTCCAACTTCCTCAACATACAATTAACAACACATAGTCAAATTACTTAGGAAAGAAAACAATTTTCATTCAATTTTGTAGTTGATACGAACTTTTCTTGCCCAGAACCATGGCTTTCCTGTTAAAATTATTTTATCTGTAAATTAACTCATTTAAACACTGATGGTACAAAAGCCCATCATTTACATAACAAGGAAAAGTAGGTAAATTTCAGCAGTGCCCCACCTACTGTAAAGTATTAATAATATGCTTCAGCAGTCTTAATTACTTTGGTGACCTTCTTAATTTAACAGATTTGACTTTCCCCATTTGTAATTTTGCAGCAATAATTGGATAACTAGGCAATGCATGTACCTAAACAAATTAGGGCTTTTCTAATAAAACTTGATTATTCACAGTTCATTAGACAAAAAGCTGCATTTCAATATTAATTGCAATCACTACTGTAGAATGTCATTCAGAATTAAATATCATACTGTATTTTTTATGTTCATAGGATCATAGAATGGTTTGGGCTGAAAGGGACCTTAAAGATCATCTAGTTCCAATGCCCCTGCCATGGTCAGGGACACCTTCCACCAGACCAGGTTACTCAAGGCCCCATCCAACCTGGCCTTGAACACTTCCAGGGATGGGGCATCCACAACTTCATTTGAGAATCTGTTCCAGTGCCTCAGTATCCTCATCATGAAGAATTTCTTCCTAACACCTAACCTAAATCTATCCTCTTCCAGTTTAAAACCATTGCCCCTTGTCCTATCACTACATGTCCTTGTACAAAGTCCCTCTCCAGCTTTCTTGTAGGCTCCCTTTAGGTTAAATTTATTCAGAACAGTGAAGAGATGTATATAAATTAATACCTCTGAAATACATCAAAATTGTAAATATAAATGTATTGGTATTTATACTTCAACCCGAAATCTGCTTTTTGACCTGATTGAGAAATGCCTGTTCATTTGTGTGGTATGGAATAATGTAGTTTAAGTTTCATTTTCCTTCTCTTCATCCACATTCCTGCAGTAATTTTGACTTGGAGTTGCATCACTGAAAATCATAATATCAAACAATATGATGTCTTTAGCTATGAATATCAAAGTCACAAATTATATGATTGATTAATGGATAATATTAAACATTTCTTATGAAACTGGAATTTTTAAACATATTTCAGATAATGCAGTTTCATTCCGACTGATATCACTGGAAAAAAGTATCATTTCAGTAACAGGCATATCAAAATTCTTTTCCTTAGTATTGTGTTTAAGAACATGTTTTCTATCAGGTATTTTGTTAATTTACAGCTGTGTTACAGGACCAGTTTTAATGTTGATTACAGGCTTGTTCCCAAGATTTAAACTTGAGTGAGATGGTGCAAAGTTTATGTTGTACCAAAAATGTTACTGATAAATAATAAAGGAAAAATGTGGAGAAACACTCCTCTGACAGGAATACTCTTTTTCACCATAAATCTGACAATATTCTCTTATTCAGTAGGTAGTGTTTGTGAAAGTTTTACTCATTGTCTGAAGATATGTCCATATTGGGAATTAGCTACATTTTTTTAATGGACATTTTGAGTATTTCTTAAACTCTTGAATATCTCTAAACAAAGGGCAAGTAAAAAAATCCCATGCATCCCAAAACAGGCATTATGCTTTGAGAAGAAATAAATAAATAAATAAACATAGCCTGCCAACTTACTCTTGAGAAATTACCATTATATTTTTTCCTAACTTAACTTTTCTGTGAGCATTCATATTCATGAAGGCAAAGGGTCAGTTGCATATATGACTTAACCACAGGACATTTTTATCCTAGATCCAGATCTAATTGAGGCAGCTGAAATGTGAGCATATCTTGCTTATCCCTGACCTACAATTTCTGTCTGTTCTAAAAGCGAGAATTAGTTTGGTCACCCTGCTGTCAGCCCAGGGCATCTTCTGACAAGAGATTTATAATACACTGAACAGCACTTTACATTAAGTGGTACTAATTACTGGGGCTGGGTAATCAGTTTGACCAGAAGTTGGAAGCATAACTACAGACTATTCGAGGATCCCAGCTGGAACTGCTGACATAGTTACTACTGTTTATTTTCTTATTTATGAATTCCATAAGAATGGAAATTCTTAACGCTCATATCTTCTCCAATGTATATCTTTGTATTCAGTTACAATAAACATTGCCTTTTAGTTTGTATTTGCTAAAAGAAACCCAGAATTTAAAACCATTTGATAAATAAGGGCTAGGAAAAGTTGGGGGAAAAAAGTCTCAGGAACTTTCTGCTCCCCAAAACTCTGTCCTTCCTGAAACATTGCATTGTTGTATGGAAACAAAATATGTCTTTTCAGGAGTGGCAAAAAGGTAGATTCACATTTAATTTTTACCTCTATTCTAACTTACTATTTGGTAGCTATGTATATGTGTGTTTTGATTACTTCTCCGTTGATATGACAGGGATGGTAATACCCAGCTTCACAGATATTATGTCAATAAATGTTTAAAGCATTCTGACTTGGAGAATGAAATAAATTACTCTTAACTAATGTTAGTAGTATGGCTACATTAATGCTATTTGCCTTGGGGGAAAAAAAAGTTGGAAAAAATCCGGAGCTTCTGTACATTTGTTGCCTCTGAGTCTGAGAGTAGCTTCTCCCAGAGTATTTTCAGTTTTCTATTGCTTCTACTCCATTCACACTCTATCTCTAATTTCCAGGTGCCAATGTACTGTGAAGAATGTTTCTAAAGGGTTCTCCTGAAAGAATAGAGGCTATTCATCTTGGGAAGGCCCATAGAAGGTTTTTTTTAAAAAAAAATCTATGGATTTGAAATCATGTAAGAGTATGTGATATTGTCTGTACAGTGTTCAAACTCTTCTGGGGAACTTTTTACAGAAGTTGTGGAAAAAAACAATTGGTGAAAGAAAACCCCTTGGACTTTTTGTAACAGGAGTGCATAATTATTTAAAAAGGCTTTTATGATACTCTGCCTTTCCTAACACAATTGGACACTTTACAGATAAAGTGCCTGTCAGTATAGCTTAGTTTTCCCCAATTTCAGAGGTGTGTGCTTTCTGCATCTTATTTGTCTACTTTCCTCTTTCTTCCACCTAATTTTTCTATGGTGGTTTTATAATTTTTTTTATATTGCTGTCACTCTATGAAACATAGATATCTCAATTTAATTCTGCCATTTATTCCTCTTTAAGTAACCTATTACAATGCAAATTAACAGCAGACTTGAATTCAGAAGGATACTTTGTATGGGATTCATCTAATAAAAGCAGATCATTTCAATGCCTCTGCCTGAGACACCCTAAGCTGTCTTTATAGCTAATAGACTGAAATAAGCACTTCTACAACATTATTAATTTTATCCTGAGATAACCATTTACAATGGATCAGGTGACGTCCACCCTAAAAGAAACAATTTCCAGCTTGGGAAAAAAGGAACAGTGAGGTCCTGAGCATGCAGCTTAGCTATGTTAATATTGTAAAAGTGAAAATCAGAAAGTCTGTTGTGTGAAACGAAGGATACACTCTGCCTTTGACTGGGTAATACAATCATCAGGCATTTCTAAGTTGCTATCTGTGTTGCATATGTGAATGTGAAATTTTGTTGAATATTGGAACAGAACTCTTTTTTGTTTTAAATAGAATAGCATATTTTTTCATCTGAGTTTCCTATGCTCACTTCTAAAACAAATAAAATTGTTGTTTTATTTATTTTTACTTTCTTTTGTAAAAATGGCCCATTGTTCTGTAATAGAAGTGAGGACTGTTTGGGGTTTTTTACATAAGCATTGCTTGAAAAACATGGAGGTTAATTCAATTTTGTAGCCTAGCATACCACTTAGCCTTCACCTGCTACTCTGGAAGGAAAAGGCTGTTTCTTTTCACCATGTAAGTGGTTATTTTGAACAAAATTCAACTTATCTAAAGGCAGATTTCTAAAACAACCTAGATAATTCCATTCACAATAGAGCTACCTAAAGGTAGGTGACAGGATTACACCCTTCCTCTAGATGCAATAAAAATGTCTAATGTATGTAAACTGGGTCATAGAGGGAAATTAGAAACCTAAATCTGAAGTTATGAATTGAAAGATTCCTGGTTTATCTACTACTTCAGTTTAGAGTTTCCTGAACTTTTAAAATAATTCAAATTTTTGCTTTAAAGTTTCATTAGCATCTGAAGTTCTGTGCATAGATACAGAGGTCTTTTGTCAATATTGCTCAGCTAAAGTTGTATCCACCCACCCAAGTTCATAAAAGTATTGTTTTCCTTAGAAGTTTGGTACAGACATTTGAAAAATATTCATAAGAATTAAATCCTCCACAAAATACAGACACTTAAAATTTGAGTTTATTTTTTTTTAAGTAGTGCAATATGCGAAATTGTTGCTTCTTCAAATATTAATCAAATTATTATAGCATGTGTCCAGTACCACTCCTTCAAACCAAGAGAAATTCAAAAGCTTATCTTCCACTTGTGGAAAGGAACAGTAATCTGATGAACATTAGAGTAAAAGCTCTTTTAGGAAGGGAGAGTGAGAGCATGGCTGGAGGAAGAGAGACATGGTTTGTATACAAATACAGAAACTCATATACTTCAGTGAACACATGGTACTCAGATACTATAATACTGCAAGACATGTACAGACCTGATATTTTCAAATCCAGTGCATACAGGCCCTAAACCCAATACTTACATAGAGTAGCAGTGGATGGTCTGATAGAACTTGAAGGCTAATCTATTCCATCTCCATTTTCTCAGGTAAAATACTTATAGGTCTCCCTGACTTATTTTTTCTAAACTGTTTCTACACATCTTCAAGACTAATGATTCTACGACTTTCCTAACTAGACTAATCTACTTTTGGAGCTAGAAAGACATGACTTTTTAATTGTTTTGCTTTAGAATCATAGAATCATAGAAT
>NW_009607827.1:0-28928 GCF_000690535.1 Cariama cristata
AGAGGCACTAAACCAATCCTTGCTTCTAGCTTTAAAGGATATTGCTTAATTCTTACCAGTGAAGATCCTGGCTCAAGATCAATTCTTACTGCATCTGCCCTCTTGGCTCTTCCAGGCACCTCTCCTGTCCATACAATCGAGATCACAGCATTCTCGACCTCCTGAGGTATCGTTATTCCTTTAAGAGGTATATCCTGTAATAACAAAGCAGTAGCTTCGACATATTTAGATTCTGAAATTAAGATCTCAATATCTCCTTTTGTAAATTTAGTTTCAGCCTTTAATTTCTCCAACAAATCTCTCCCTAATAGTGGTTTTGGAGAACAGGTAAACATAGAAACTGGTGAGTAACCCATTGCTTTCCCAAACTAAATTTTAAGGGTTTGAAAAATGGCCATTCCCGGATCCCTGTTGCACCAATAACACTTACATTTCTGTCACCAAATTCTCCCTCTAAAGTATTTTAAACCGAGTAAGTTACTAAAAGTTCAATATCCTCATCCCACTTTTCTTCCCTTCTTAAAAACAACATTAGTTGTAACAAGGTCTTACAATTAATTATGCCATTAAAGAGCCATTTTCTCCTTCATCTAATTTATACAGAGGCCACCATTGATTACGATACTTAACAAGGTTTTCCCAAGTGACCACTCCACCCACTGGTCTTCCAATTTGCCTCCAATGTTTTGGAATACACCTGAAAGGTGACTTCTTCAGAATTCCTCCCCGGGAGTATCCTGCACCCATAATTTACAATTCAACAACAAAACATATAAAAGCCAGAAATTAAACAAACATGACAACTGTGCATCTCAGTACAAAGAAATCAAGCAACAGTTTAGGACAGAATCAGACTCTAAAGAAATTCAGAAACCAGATAGGTACCTATAAACTAGATGATAGATATCTATAATAAACCAGGCAGGTACCTATAATAAACCAGGTACCCCAGATGATCCCACTTCCATATTGAACACAAGGTATAAAACAAAACCACAAACAACACCCCACAAATACTATTACAATGATATAAATACAGCAGCAACACAAAACACAGAAACAATGATTTCATGAACAATAACCAAAAGTATCAACAACAACACAAAACACAAAAACAATAACTTTGCACAAAACAATCAGAGGTATTACCCAGAAGGGGACTCGAACCCCTGTATCGCCTTCAGTGGGACTCCAATCCACCTCTTTGACAGGGACTCGAACCCTTACATCACCTTAAGGGGACTTGAACCCCTTTTTCTTTCACAGGGACTCTAACCCCTTCAGGGGACTCTGACCCCTTCACCCAACCCAACGCAGCTTTCACAGTGACTTACGGGCAGGTGAATCAGAGTTACAGTAAAGAATGCCTTTATACTTACAAATTGGAGATCTTCGCTCAAGGGCTCTCCAGTCCGGGGATCAGAGGTTCTCCCAGAGAATTGCTTGGTGCCAGCCAGAGTTCCAGCGATCCCAGGATCTGTCGAGGCTCAGGAGCTATGTCCCATCTGGGTTGCCAAAACTGTCACCAAAATCAGGAATAAAACACCAATGTAGTATTAAGAAGCAGGCATTCTCTTTATTGCAGCCCTGGATAACATGCATGCCGACGTGACTACAATTCACGTATATATCACAAAGTTACATATATATGCATAAGAATTCCCAGAATCGATATACATATTCATTGTTTCCTGGAACTAATTACCATATTGGCACAATTGGCTCTTATCTTTTCTCAGTCCTTGAGTTTGCCAAATATTATCTTTGTAAGCCCATTATCTGACAGGGTTGTTCCTGTTTCTTGTTCCCTTATTTACTTATAGTGTTATCTAAACTATCAGTTAAAAGTCAGGATGTGAGGTCTTCCTCCACAGTTGATTCTGTCACAGCAAGCACTCTGCGTGATGTCTACAAGTAGCCGTATCATGACACAGACAAGGATCAAAGGCAAGGGCCGGAGCTGACATGCTTCTCCCAAGGGAAGGAGGGAAGGAGGAGGCCCTGAGCACGGCTCACCACAGCTCACACATGGTTCGTCTCACAGCTGCCTGATTCCTGGCTACGTGGCCACACCGTGCCTCCAGCTTGCGCAGCTCGTCCCTTCAAAGAGGGCTAGAGGCTGGTGCAGCCAGGGCCCTGAACATGAAGTTTATATGATTCATGCCCTGTATGATAAAATAACTGAGATGTTCAGGACGCATAGGGCGAAAGGTGATAAAAGGAGAAATGGGTGGAGAAGAGATGTCAGCTCTTGAGGTGTTAGGCATTCTGTAGAGATGTTGCTAATGACCGAGGAGGTTTATGATTTATGAGTGTACTTTTGATGTTTCTACATGTAAGAGGATATTCTGATGTGTGATCTCCACTGCCCCTTAGGAAACACCTTGTGTAAGAGTAAAAAAATATGTATAATAGCTTGAAATTTGTGTCAAATATTACTTTTTGAATATCAAATGGAATTGCCCTCTAGCTTATGGAAACATGCTTATATGCTTATATAGAAAATATTGCTTATATACAATATTATATAATAATTAACTAGTATGTAATCATTTGGTTATTAAATAGTCAATAATTAGTACCAAATGTTAATTTCAAATACTAAATAATTAAATAATTTAATTGAAACAAAGATAGTTCTGGTTTTATAAGCATCAAATTGTTCAATAATTATTTTATAAATATGAACATTATTTTTATAATTGCAAAATAATCAGTATTGACTATTTTTAATTAATAAATTATAGAATAAGTTATAGCTACTAAAACTGTTAATTATGTACAATATTTTTAAAATATTGCCTATGTGGAAAATAAAAACGTTGCTCTTCCTGCAAAGACACATTCAGCACAGAAGGAAAACTAAGCGGATAAGTGTATAAGTGTTAAGGCTTTGCCAATGTTTTGCTGGCTGTGGGTGACACTGAATATTTTTTATATCTTTGCTGCTATAGGAACTGCTCACCAACACAGGGGAACTACGTCTGCCAGTCAGGGCGCATAGACAGCTGAGAGAGGAAGGAACATCAGATCTTGCAGGGTGACACAGCAGGTCAACTAGGTGAAGAAATTCTTGCTCCTGGTGGAAGACTCTATCTGAGATGGTGTCTAAGGCAGCTGCCTGGACACACAGCTTGGCAGGTGTGTGTAAAGAGAACTACAACCTGGCCAGATGCAGGGATGAGAAACTTTCATATGCTGTTAGTGTTGCCAGCCCGAACAAAGAAGACAAAGACTGAAAAACAAAGCTTCTAGGCAATCCAGGAACAACTCTGAACTAATCAAACTTCATTTGTGGAATCTGTAGGTAAAAAGAGGTGATTGTCATAAAGGAAGCAAGAAAAGACACAAACATATAACCATAATAAAAGAGGTAAGCTAATTCTAAGTCTCTTAGCAGGAGACTTAGCAGTCTCTCCTTTCAAGCAACAGTTGGCTAATAAACTTCACATTGTGTGCTGGTTCAAAAAGGGCCTTCAGCAATAGCTACTTTTTTCTGCACATTCTGGTCTGTTCAAAGACACATTGGAAGCGTAAAGGCAATGATCAACCCCCAAGACATGGAAGTGACACTTCACTTAGTGCTCTGGTGGCCAAAAAAGAAATTACAAGCAAGGAGGAATGCAGGTGTGCCATCAGGGAAAACATTCAGGGCAAGATGATGGTATATACTGGGTCTCGCTGGGATGGAATTAATTTTCTTCATAGCAACCTGTGTAGTAGTGTGTTTCAGATTTGTGACCAAAACAGTGTTCATAACACACTAGTGTTTAAACTGCTGATAAACAGTGCTTACACAGTGTCAAGGCCTCCTCCGTTTCTCTCTCTGCCCACCCCAGAGAATAGGCCAGGGGAGGGCAGGAGGGTGGGAGGGGACACAGCCAGTACAGTTGACCCCAACTGACCAAAGAGATGTTCCATACCATACAACGTCGTGCTCTACAATAAAACCGGGGGACAGTTTTTCCAAGGTAGCTGTTGCTCTGAGACTGGCTGGGCTTTGGTTTGCTGCTGGGAGGTGGTGAGTGAGTGCTTTTGCATCACTTTGGTTTTGGATTTTTTTTCCTTCACTTCTTAAACTTTTTTTATCTTGATTCATGAGGGTATTTTCTCACTTTTGCCCTACCTATTCTCTCCCCCTTGTCTCATTGTGCTGGAGGATGGGGAGTGAGTGACTGGGTTGGGTGTAGCTGCTGGCTGGGGACAACCCACCATAGTAATTCTGAAAAGGAGGCTCTAATGGTTTCTGCAATGTTGACTGCTGCCATGGTGGTTTTTTTCCTGGAGACCATGTGAACAGAAAATCTGAAAGTTTAAAATATGCAAGCCTTTTTTTCTAAAGAAAGTTCTCACAGGACATGCCAAAAAGACCGTATCAGGTCTGACAGACTTGACCATGAAAAATCTGCTCAACATGATGAACAACAATACTGAATAAGAATCTGTTCCATGTAGGAAGTCAAAAAACTACTGAAAATTTGGAAGAAATTATGAAATGCCTACCTCAGGTTTTATCAGTCAGTAAAGGGCAATCGAGATTTCAAAGTCTAGTATTTACAGCACTTTAAGCTATTTTCCAATCAGACTTCAAATGTCAGGGTATTGTGGTTTAATCTTAACCAGCAGCTAAGCCCCATGCAGCCAGCCGCTTGCTGACACTCACCCCCTCACTGCGACAGGGGGAGAATCAGAAGGGTACAAGTGAGAAAACTTGTGGATTGAGATAAAGACACTTTATTAGATAAAACAAAAGCTACGTACACCAGCAAGGCAAAACAAGGAATTCATTCACCGCTTCCTATCAGCAGGCAGGTGTTCAGCCAGGAACAAGAAAGCAGGGCTCCATCACACATAAGGGTTACTTGGGAAGACAAACACTGTAACTGTGAATGTCCCTCCTTCCTTCTTCTTCCACTAGCTATTCACTACTGAGCATGATGTCATATGGTATGGAATGTCCCTTGGGTCAGTTGGGGTCAGCTGTCCCAGCTGTGTCCCCTCCCAACTTCTTGTGCAGCCCTAACCTACTTGCTGGTGGGGAAGTGTGAGAAGCAGAAAAGACCTCGACACTGTGCAAGAACTGCTCAGCAATAGCTAAAGCAGTCGTGTGTTATCAACACTGTTTTCACCACAAATCCAAGACATAGCACTATAGGAGTTATTACGAAGAAAATTAACTCTATTGCACCCAAACCCACTACAGAGAGCATGCGATTTGTACCAGTGAAGGGTGAAATGCATAGCCTAGGCAGGGATAAGGACAGGGGAGCCAGCACTTCTTGTTATCAGAGAAATATTCAGAAAAATATTGCACATACAAATCTAGAACACTATGTCCAAATTCTAAATGCTTCCAACATAAAAATAACCATTTAATTTTACTTTTATGAAAATAGAATTGCCATATTTCATTTCAATGGGTCTGTGATTTATTTTTACATGGAAAAAGTGGTAATTAGTATATGCAGTTTGAGTCCTTTATTTGCATGAGCTAAACAAAGTCTGGGCAGTTGAAAGGAGAAGAAGTGTAAATCAAAGACATATCACAGTAGTAAGCTTCTCAGCCATAAGTGACTCCATGTTGGAAGTTCAAAAATGCTACACTTCCATTGCATTTACTACAGAAATAATGGTAATAAAAATATCAGATGTAATACTGATTCCATGTTATAGACATTCATACATATATAAATATGCATATGTACATACATACATAAATATGAGAATTTTGATGGTGAATGTTGATTGCGTCTATGGCAAAATTTTCATTGCCTTAGTTGATATAATACATTTAGGGATTTCTGGCTTCTCTCCTCCACAATTTCTTTTCATTTCACTTTCCCCTCCCCAACATCAACACTCTGGGAGATGAATAACTAGTTTGAAGTTTTAGCCAGTGTAAATATGTGTGCATATTTGTACACATACAAACACACACAAACACACAGACACATATATACACTTATGTATATGTACAACTGGAGGAGAATGTTAAGTATCCTGCAAAACCAAAGTGGTATTACCATTTTAACTTCAAGTTTGACATTATGTTGCAGAAGTTATTTAGGACTCATTTGCTTTGTTTACCCCTAGGAACTGTTATAATGAACTTTAAAATCCTGGTTGTTGTGCCAGTAGATTTTCATTTCACATAGCTGTTTCAAAAAATGACAAAAGTTAGTTGCAAGGAAAGCTTGCACACTTTATCTTTGTTCTTTCCAATGATAGCCTGTTGTCTGACTTGAAGTATGTCAAAGCTCAGACTTCAATACCACATAGAAAAGGAAAGAAAGAGGGAGAAAATTCTTCTCCATTATACTATCCTTCAGCAGTTTTTTGACATTTCATTCAAAGAAATTATTATTCACATCTACAGCTTGTTCTGTTTAATGTCATCCTGGAGCACACTAGAGGGTGGTGGAAGTTGGGATGATTGTGATAAACTTTTTCTATCCATCATACACATTAACAATGATGTTTCTCACAGTCTTTCTGGCACTCAAATAGTAATATTTCTTATCTCATGATGACACCCACTGTTGTGGTTTTCTATTGGGATTACCCATCTTCAGAACTACAGTTATCTTTTAGACAGTGTAAGTAAGTGATTAGTCAACAAGTTTCAGTAATTTCTTATGTATAGAGTTGTAAGAGGTAAGGGAGCTAAAAGAAGTTATACCGTAAGTTTTAAAGATGAAAACAGTAACAGTTGCATGCATATAGATATAGTAAAGTCCTGCTCCCCAGCAAGTGCTGCAGGTAATCTATCAGAGTTATATTTTCCAAAATAGATGTGAATTTATGTGCATGCATATAATAAGCATTTTCTTCCCAGTCCTCTTGAAAATGTGGCACAATCAAAAAGGTAGGCTTTATTCTGACATTAATCTTCCCTTAATGCTATATGTAATACCTATTATTTATCCACATAACACAGATTTGACCTCTACTGTAAATGTTGATAGCCTTTGGTATATCCAAAGTCTGATCCTTAGCAATTAGCAACAGCTGTAATAGTGTAGAACTTGTGTAGTCACTTAATTTCATAAAATACATGATACTGCTCTCTAAATCTTGAATCTCAGAAATAAATTTCTTCTTCCTTTTTCTTGTATGTTTACGGATCAGAATAACACTTTAATAGTAGAATATAAAGCCAGAAGGGTATAATGGTACCTGTAAAAGACTCTTTTACACTCCTCAATCTTATGTTTAGTTTGTGCTAGTTCTATTTCTTGTTATGATTTGTGATAACTTGGTCTTATTTGTAATTCCTGAAGGGCTGCGACAGAAATTAGGGTATTGAAGGGCACAGGGAAGCTGTTGATGCCTTCTAGGGAAGCAGCAGGGCCTGTCAGGGTTGGCCTTCTTCTCTGTCCCCACTTGCTCCGGTCCATGCTTGCCTGCCCACTCTGGCACACATAGCACTTCTCTCATATATCTACCCTCTCCATCCTGGCTTTCTCTGCAGATCTTCTGTCATACTCTTCCCCTTCCTCTATCCAGATTGCAGAAATCTACTCCAGATTGTGAAAAAGCTCAACCCAATCTTCCATCCCAGCCCCGAACTTCTTCCTGATCAAGGAATTTTGTTTGTCTAAACAGTTGACTACAAAGCCACATGGATGAAGCAATAGGGACAGCTTTGGCATAAAGGATTTTTCTCCCCTGGCTGGGCAGAGCAACAGGCTACTTTGTTGCTGAAGCAACTCAGTCTACAAGTCCCTGGTGCCATGTGCAATGTGTTGGGACGCAGGTCTGCTCCTGGTGTCCGTCACTGAAGTTAATATGGGAATGTGTGTGGGGAGACACCTACACTCGGTGACACTGGGCTGGGCAAACCTATGGAACAAATCAGCTGATGGTCTCACTTTCTATTCCTTGACCCAGTTCTCACTGCTGAAACAATGCCTATCTCCAACCTGACAGCAGGATGACTTCAGTGGCTACCTCATGCTAACAGATACAGGGCATGCTTTCCCATAGGGGCCTGTATCTTCTACCTTTGTGTTTTCTCTGGAGTCTTGCCAGAAGAAAGTGAGGTGAGAGACCACTCTTGAAAGCACATTCAGAAGAGGAAAGGAAGGAGATGCCCTTTGGCTGCACCGCAGGGATAATAGGACTTGCTTTGGATATGTGAGCTTCATGCAGTCTTTTACACCAAGTCTGGGGGCAGGTTTAAGGCAGGGCCAGCTAATTTAATGACAGTTCACTAGAGCAGTACACAGGAGGGCAAATATTAGAGCAATCCAGCATACACTTCATGTCATGAAATACCTTACTAAAAGGATTATCTGACTGAAGGAATTCCTCCTAGCCCTATATGGCATGCAGAATTTCCTGAACACATTCTGGGTCACTTTCACATACTCCTAAGGCATGAAGCAGTAACCATGCCCATGACTAGAATACCAGATGCGAAGGATTCCAGTTGATATAGTAAATACTACACTCCCAGTTTTTGTGATTTAAGGATACTCCCTTCATAGTGCCAGTTCATGACCCAGTGTAGTGAACAGATTTTTGAACAAGGCAGATCTTCACCTTTCCAGGAGTCAAATGTCCTTCAAAACCTTGCTGTCCTTACTGTGATTATTAAAGCGAGAGAGAATCTGCTAGTCTGTTAATGTTAGGGAAGGTCTGCATCAAGCAAGGAATCTGAATAAAATGATTTCATTGGAGCATCAGAGTGGCTGATCACTTTTAGTTATACCTTGGGGTGAAATTCATGTCTTCATAGGAAGTAAGAGTAAAAAAAAAAAAAAAGAAGGACAAAGAAGAGAAAGAGACAAAGAGACAAAGAAAGAAAGAAAGATAGGAAGGTATGGGAAAGAGAGAGAAAGAACCCCTAATGTACTCCCTGGCTGCAAGGATTCAAGGCAGAGAATAATTTTCAGAAATACCCAAATTACTTTTGAAGATAAGCCCTAGAGCAGAAGTGGTTTAGACACCTGAGCCTGTTCAGAGTTGGGCAACTACCTTCACAAATACTCAAAAAACAAGGTGTCAAACCTATGACTCCAGTACAAGTTATTTGGCATCTCTGAACTCAACCATAAAGAGAAGAGAACAATATGTGGATTTTAACCAAGACCTCAGAAGCTATTTGCAACAAAATCCCCCATCTACATAGACTATCCTCAGGTTCAGCTCTCACAGACTCATTGCTTTTTATGAGGTAGGGGTGTGCACAAGTAAGTTAGCTCTGTTGTGAGCTAAAAAACCAGTTTTGACTTGGAGTCAGAGAATTTGAATCAATTGCATTCATTGCCAACTAATAAACTTTGTATTACTGATTCTGAGATTGAAAAATAAAAGCAAACAATCTCTCTCTCGATGACTTTTAGAGAGGCACTCCTCAGCTCCCCACCAGACACCTCTCCTCCCCCTTTCCTAGTCCCCACTCCCCTCCTCACACGCTGCACTCAGTCCCCTTAGTGTGGTTACGGGTGGCACAGGGCGATGGGGTCAGTGTACGGCAGCTCCTACTCAGTTGCTCTGGCGTGGTCTCCTCCACCAGCCACAGCCACACCTCCTCTGCCATCTCCCTCAGCCCTGTTCAGGTGGGTTCTTTGCTGCTGCCTGACTCAGGGCAGACAGTTTGAACAAAAGTAGTTGGTGTAGCTCTAGTGAAGGTGACATATACAATAGGAAGGCCATCAGCTAGGAGGCTAATGACTGTAGCCACATGGAATACCTGTCCTGGAAAGAAACTAAATACTTAAGGAGATGATCAAAATCTTTGGTTTGCCATGCAGGAGCTTCTCCAGATTAAGGAGGAAAGAGGGTCAAAATAGATCTGCCAGACTCTTCTGAATCTTGAGACACTCCTAAGCTTTCCTGCCTGACTCACCACAGTGGATTTCAAGGAAAAGTACAAAACCCAGTAAAAAATAAATGGTTGACTCCCGAATGTTTGACAAGGTGACTCATGACAGCTGAGCTTTTCAGTCAGAAGCAATGAGAATTCACTCTTCTACCAAGCAGCCACTGGAGGCAAAGGCCATCCATACCAAGGCAGACAGAACCTTTGCTCCAGACATTTGGATTTTGATCACTTCTTTGCTAAACTAACATCCTAGCTGAGAAATTCATAATGATAAAGCAACTTGGTATTTTAAAGAAAGGAACAAATATTACTCACAGTATTCCCTTCCTCTGCATAGCCCGGAAAACATAATTCATATCAAAAGTTACAACGAAACCTTTGTGTGATCCATATTAGCCACTGCCTTCACTGTTTGCAGCCAAATGACTGGTGTATTGCAATGGGAAGTTCCCTTTAAAATCCAAATTGAAAGAAACCAACATTAGTCAAGATACTTACTTTTTTAAATAAGTTCAAAGCTTCCGAATCTCTAGCAGGGGATGAAAGGAGATGAAAAAGAAATCTACTTATATTTCATGTGTTGCTTGTTTCCCAGACTATTAGAACCCTTTAGAAAACCTGTTCATTCTGAGCCCATTTCACACCTTCATCTGTGTACACAAAGAGGAGCTGCCCTTGTGGTGCTGAAGTTCAAGTGTATGCAACAAGTTTGTTGCCTGTTTGTTGACTGATAGAACAAAATCATAGAATCAATCATAGAATCACAGAATCATAGAATCATAGAATGGCGTGGTTGGAAGTGTCCTTAAAGACCCATCTAGTTCCAACGGCCCTCCCACGGGCACGGACATCTTCCACTAGACCAGGTTGCTCAAAGCCTCATCCAACCTGGTCTTGAACACTTCCAGTGATGGGGCATCCACAACTTCTCTGGACAATCTGTTCCAGTGCCTCACCACTCCCACAGTGAAAAACCTCTTTCTAATATCTAATCCAAATCTTCTCTCTTCCAGTTTAAAGTCATTGCCTCTTGTCCTATCACTACATGCCCTTGTAAAAAGTCCCTCCCCAGCTTTCTTGTAGGCCCATTTTAGGTACTAGAGGGCTGCTATAAGGTCTCCACGGAGCCTTCTCTTCTCCAGTCTGAACAACCCCAACTCTTTCAGCCTGTCTTCATAAGAGAGGTTCTTCAGCCCTCTGATCGTCTTTGTGGCCTCCTGTGGACCCATTCCAGCAGGTCCGTGTCCTTCTTGTATTGGGGGCCTCAGAGAGACTGGACAAATGGTTAATACCCATCTCCTTCTCCTAAAGAATCTTCAAACCCTACAATTATTCTTGCTCTCGGCAAAGACTTCTGATCCCTGATTTCTGCTAAATGCTGGCCTGACTCATTCAGTGACTTTCCTCCATTGCAGACATGCTTGGGACAATGAATATATGATGGGAATACATTGTTAACTTAAACAGTGAAAGTACTCGAGTCATGTTCAGGAAAATAGGGATAGGAACAGTTTCCTCTTTAAATAATTTTTCTTTGTTGTAGAGAAGAGCAGATTGTACTGTGATCTCAGAGTACAATGATAGTTCGGACAGTACCCTCTGAGAATGGGACTTCTCAGATGATGAACTGGCAGTCAGTGAAGTGCTCAGCAGTGTATAGAGGATCCTTTCCAAGACTGCAAGAAGAAAAAGGGCCAACACAGGATAAAGCATGGATGGGGATCTCTCCCCCACTGTACGTAAAAATGTGGTCCTGAAAACAGTTGCTCTGACCAGCAGAGGCTGGGCAACCAGTAAATGTACTGACATGAAGAAGATTAAACTTTAAGCTGTGGCAAAATTAGTTGAAATGTTCTTTGATATGACAAATATGCTCATAAAGTGCTTTGCTTTTAATACAGCAAATCCACACAACATTGAAATGCCTTTTGTGAGGATATATAAGCAAGAGCAGAATACTTTTGTGCTAGAAGGATTTTATACCAAAGATTAAAACTGATGATAAAAATGAACTCTTTGTATATGTACCTATGCCCAGGACCAACAGATTCACCTACATTGGAAAAGTATTTCGTTTTGTGCATGGAACAGGTTCATTTCCCACAGGTCACACTATGCTAAAGTAGCTCTTTTTATTCTCAGTAGGCTAGAAAGTTACTCTCACTTCTCAAAGTATTTGCCTCAGGAAAGCTACCTGCGCTCTTGAAAATTAGGTTGCCCCTTTTTCTCTATTCTGAGTTGGACAGGGCAGAAGAGATCTGGAGCAATCCTGCCTTGGGTCTTTATGAAAATTTAAAGTAAAGGATCACACAATAGAGAGAAACTTACAGCAAAATGTGGCTGAATTTTGTACGTCATATAGTAAGTAAACTAAGTGTCAGTTGTACTAGTTCCCATTAGCTTTTGAACTGACTGTTAACCTCTCATGAATCTATTTGATAATGAAAGTCTTTCAGTTCAAGCTAAGTGTCTCTAGATGACAGCTGTACTACCCCATTAGCTATTGCATAGAAAGTTTGTTCTCTTCATTGACGAACACCTAGACTCCAGGCACTGGAGATTTCCAAGGGTCCCCATAGGCAAAGTTCAGTTTCTGTAACAGTTAGACCTGAATCAGTGCCACCTTCTAAGGCTAGGCCAGCACTTAAAGCAGATAGCAGACACTTCTCCAGGAGGGGAAGGAAAGGATAAAAGGGAGCGAGACTTACAGGCTGGAAATTAAAACTACTTTAATAAAACAATAACAGTGAAAAGAGTATTATAAGAACAACAACAATAATAATAATAAAATAAAAGGAAAACTGCACAAAACCAATACGGACCTTCCCAATGATGGTCAGGGAAGTGCAGGTCGAGGCAACTCCTGCTGCTGCTGTGGCAGGGCAGAGGGCAGACACCCAGATGTCCTGGACCGAACTCCACAGATGACAGGAACCAGAATTGAATGCATGAGTTGGGATTGGAGGCAGGAGATTGAGCAGGGCCTCACCACAATGCTGGCCATGAAAGAAGAGAGACTGGCCTCTGTGATCCCTTAGCTTTATACTGAGGATGACGTGGATGGGATGGAATACCTCGTTGGTCAGTTTTTGATCACCTGTTCCATCTGCACTTTTCCTCAGCTGTGACCCTTTTACAACTTTTCACTTGTTTGACTTAAGAGAGCCAGCAGTGACCTTGGTTCTCGTAGGAATAAGTATAAACATGGGCCTTTCTGCATACCAGTCCCACTGTTACTTCAGTAGCAACTACAAACATCAAGCATCATCAAGTCTGAAAGCAGACACTGTCTGAAAAGCATGTAGCTGCACTTTCAGAAAGTGCAGTTACTTAGAAGAAACTTAACTAATGGAAAAACTCCTGAAAGGTGAAATAGTCCTGTTTTAGCCAAACCAGGACAATGAGACATGGGAGATATGGAGACCCCGCCTCAGATAGCAAGTACAGGAGATTTTGCAGAAAAGTTAGTTAGAAAAATGCTTTTATTTTCTAATTCAGGGTATTTGCAGTGGAATCTATTGAGACATGGTTAGGAAGTACTGTGCAATTCCATTAAAATGGGATACTTTTTGGGGTGGTGGTGTCTTTTGCCAATGGACAAGGTCAACAGAAAGGACACAGACACCAACAAAAGGAGTAGGCTTATTTTATTGTCGATATTAAGATAATACAGAAATACGGCAATGCGTTTAGTTAAAAGAACAGGTTTATTACACTCTAGCTTCAAGCAGCAAAGGAAATAAGCAGGGTAATACACCTGATCATTACTACATAACATTAGCTATAGTGATTAAGAAAGATACATCACCAATTGCCCTAATACTTTACCATCATCCAGATCCGCAATCTCTGGGGAGCCCTGGTTACAGCAAGGATTTGGAGAACCTGTCCTGGCAATTGGGAGGTCCTACGCAGTGTGTCCACTCGTAGGTGAGATCTCCAAAGTCGCTGTAAGAGGGTCCAGCTTTTATACAGTTGAATAAACATCTTGCAAAAATTCAAGTGCAGAAACATCTGGTTTCATTCTCCTTCTAGATTCCACCCAAACCTTGGCCAAGGCTCAAGGAGGAACCAAGGGAACTTCTTTATCTGTCTGGTTTTGACCACATATTTCCAACAAGGCCAGACATCTGGTTACATGGCTTTGACAACCTGCCTCCAGACAGGAAAGCTGAACATATTCTCATGACATTTATCTTTACTAATAACTGTATTTTATCTAAGCTACCTCTTTTGCTAATGATTGGACATATTTTGCTAATGATCGGACATATTATACAACATTTGGTTGGGATGTTCATCTATAGGTCAACTTTGGTTCAAGACCTGTTACTCAGGCCTCAACACTTCATGGTGCAGTAAGGAGGAAGAGAAGGCATATGTGGAATACATTTCAGTGAAAATTAGGAACACACAAGTTGCCAGAGATTTCCTGGAGTCAGGCCTTTAGACTATGGAACTTTATGATCAGGCAGTCTAACTGCTTGCTTGGACCAGAAACCTCTCCCTTCAATCTGCTGGTGGTTACGAAGTTGTCGTGGTTCAACCCCAGCCAGCAACTAAGTACCACACAGCCACTTGCCCACTTCCCTCTCCCCTGGACAGAATGAGGGAGAGAAGAGTAAAAGTGAGAAAACTCCTGGGCTAAGATAAGACAGTTTAATAGGTAAAGCAAAAGCCATGCACGCAAGCAAAGCAAAACAAGGAATTCATTCACTACTTCCCATCAGTAGGCAGGTGTCCAGCCATTTCCACGAAAGCAGGGCTCCATCACACGTAAGGGTTACTTGGGAAGACAAACACCATAACTCCAAAAGTCCCTCCTTCCTTCTTCTTGCAGCTATTTATTACTAAGCATGACACGATATGGTATGGAATATCCCTTTGGTCAGTTGCGGTCAGCTGTTCCGGCTGTGTCCCCTCCTGACTTCTTGCGCACCCCAGCCTGCTCACTGGTGGGGTGGGGTGAGAAGCAGAAAAGGCCTTGACTCTGTGTAAGCCCTGCTCAGCAATGACAAAAACATCCCTGTATTATCAACACTGTTTTCAGCACAAATCCAATACATAGGCCCATACCAGCTACTATGTAGGCAATGAACTCTATCCCAGCCTAAACCAACACAGATGTCAAAAGTATTTTTCAGAAAGAGTTGCAGCCCTGTGCTGGGATATCTGCTGCATCCTTCAGGGACCACATTGACAGCTGATTATTGTCACCAACTGATAACAATCTATTTGTTCTGATTCTGGTTGTTGGGTTCTGTTTTTTCTTATTGTTTGCTATATTATGGCTGTCTTTTGTATTAGCTATCCATCTACAATAGGTAATGATGTGGGCTAGTAGTAAGTCCAGTCATAAATTATTGGCCTGGAATCATGAAACTATATTGCATTTCAACCTGTCCTGTTTTCTCTTGTTATTTAGACTCTATGTATCACCTCTTCGGTGGAACTCCTCTATTTCTTATTCTCTTGGCACTTCAGTCCCATGAGCAGCATCTAATTTATCTAATGCTCTAGGTTACAGCCAGCAACAGAGCTTTTCCCCATGACTAGAAAAAACTGAAAGTTTTTCAGAGGTTGGTTAAGCAGAACAGACAATGAGAGCTAAATGAGTCTCTGTCAATTCATTGAGTTCTGGCAGATAGTCCCATGTAAAGTCATTTATTAGAGGCCAAACAATAATACTTGAAACAGAGCAGGTGGGATATTCAATACATAGAAAAAGTTATGAAGCTTTCCCTCATTGTCTCCATTCACTTGGGTTACAACTGAGCCTCTGATATTGAAATAAATTGCAGAAGAATGGGAATAATCCAATGATGTGTTCTGTCTGGTATTGTTTAGCATATCATTCACAGAGGTGACTGTCATTTTTAAGATACATTAGATAGCCTTTCAAATCCAGAGGCCATTCTGTTTTCTCCTACAAGTAACCACAAAAACATTTCTCCTGAATTGTGCATTTTTCCCCAAAGGAGTTTGAGACTCATTAAGTATTTTTAAAAATGGTTTTTAAAATGTGAAAGACCTCAAAACAATATATTCTGTAAACTCGTACTGCTCTTAGGCTTCTCTAAAAGAAGTTTTCAAGATTTTCTCCCCTTTTTCTACAAAGCTATTTCCAAAACTAACATTAATATCACATGGAGAAACAAGATCTCAAATACCTTCTCTGTTATCCAATTCTTTGTGGGCTGATGAGGACAAAGAAGAACTGCTTGTGAAATGGGAGAAAGGATAATTTCAAATTTTCTCAGATTGCAGCAATGGTGTGCAACCAGGCAGGTCAAGAAAGATTATGAGACTTAAGCCAAGTATGCCTCTCAGAGCATCGTCCATGAGTAATGATGTCTAATACGAGTGTGTTTTCCTGTAGTCTCTAGGTCAATGAGACTTGAATCACAAACAGCATATACAGAGCAGCTACCTGCTAAAACCAAAACAAAGAGAATAAAATAATTACATTTTACTTTTAGTGCCCTAGAGGTATCTGGCCTGATTCTATGACTGGTTAAATCTTCTCTGTGAATCATCCTTGGTTGGTTTAGGCTAATCAGATAATGTAGGAACTTTCTAATTTTTTGTAACCAAGGCAGATTTTTTTCATGACAAGTCTCTCAGCTTTTCCAGCTAATCAAAATGGAGGCAGCATGAAGGGACCACTGGAGACTGAGAGTGAGTTAAGGGAGTTGTGGCAGCCCAGCCAGAAATAGATTTACTTTTGACATAATAAATCACTTTGAAAAGTGATTCATGGTGGTGAAAACTCTTTGAAATATTTATCTATTGTGTTTAAGTAAATGTATGTTAACACCATGTTGTCCCACAGCTAACAGGAGCCAGACAGATATAAGGGAGACGATTCAATAGAAGCTCCATTGGTGTGTTAAATATGCACACACTTGGGATTTAATTCCAGGCATAACAAGCGAAACAGGAGACCATTGAAATTATCTGTATTTCCCAAGCTAGGCTGGAGCATCACTGATGGAGCAAGAGAGAAGGATAATTTTTTAAGCGTAGAGAGGTAGGGGATTACACTTCAATAAATGCTTTCTACACCAGTGACAGGCAAACTTGTCAAGTGTTCTGTACATGAATGTCAAGTACCTGGTTTACAAAATAATCTTCAAAAGCAGATGAACAGTGAATCCAAGAACACGACTAGTCTTAGATGTCTAACAGGAAGAGGGGAATTATTGCAAAGGCACATGTTCAGCACACAGATCGTGGAACACTCAAGAATTTACTGGGATGCTGAGGCTGTGGCTGCCAATTGCCCTGAAAGAGAGACCTGTACTGGTCAGTTTCAATATTTATCACTTTGATGACTGCCCATCTTGGCTGAACCAAACTAGAGAAGAGAGATAAGAAACCATGCCATCAGTACTTGGAGACTGAGCAGAAGAGAAAAAGAGCCATTTCAGTATGGTATGATGGACAGAATTAAATGATAAGAGGCTGTCAATTAATTATTTCTCATGCTTTACCTCCATTAAGACCTTCTGTGCTGTACCACAGTGAACCATAAACCATTGCTGGGATCGACACAGAATTCACTTGTTCATGTAATGAGCAGATACCTGTTGAGCCGTCTCACAGCCTCATGCCTGACTGGTGATCATAGTGATCTCAGATAACTTTCAGGTAAACACCATGTCCAGACTCTGGATGAGAAAACAGTCAATTCAGTTAAGAACTCTTGAAGAAACACCATGCTGGTAACAGACTTTCTTTAGAACATTTATCCCTGTGGGGTTGGGAATGTGGGTGCTTCTAAATTGTTATGGTGTTGTGTGTGCTGTGGAAGATGTTCAGTCTCTTAACTAGTCTCACTGTGCACACCAAAAGGAGTTGTACTTCACTGCAGTCACTGTAATTTACATGAATAGGCATGACTGGGGTTTCTTCAGAGAACCAGGGGGTTACATGGGAACTGGCTGGCTTTCAATTTACTCCGGGAAGTCACCCCACACAGTGTATTGCAACATGCATGTCCACAGCTATTCACATGCCCCATGAGCTTTTAGCACCTCTAGTTCAACAGAACTCTTGACCCTATGGAAGGATGTAGTTTTGCTGTAGGCACGTGAGCTGAGTACAGCCAAGAAGCAGTTGAACGGGAACATGAACATTAACAGCAGTCAGGTTCATGCAACAACTCACACCTCCTTCAGCTTCAAACTCTGTGTTTGAGTGTGAGCATCACAGTTTGTCCATACAGCCTCTGGAAATGGCCAAGAGAGCTCTCCTGCTCCCGTGAACAGGCCAAGCAAAGCCTTGAAGGAAATGAAGGTCTCCAAGCTCTTATGAGACCTAAGAGATCTTCTGAATGAGTGGGATACAAGAGGAAATGACATGTATGTGCTGGTCTTAGAGGGATATGCTTTCCTCTAACACATTTAGAAAGGGAATATTAGGCCAACAGGCAGTATAAGATTTTATCTGCTATCTCAAGCCCAATGACTTATGTTTAGTTGAGGTCAGTGCCTTCTTACTGTGGAGATGTGTGTGGAATAACTCCCTACATAAATTACATGGAAATATCATTTGAGGATTGACTATTCCCACGCATTTTTCACTAGCATCAGTCCAACTGGCCACTTTGGCCTACCATTGACATTACAGGCAGGTGGGAGACAAAGATATACTCTACATGGTCCCAACAGCCAATCAGTTCTCCACATATACATGTCCAGCAACTTTCTTCTTTCTGCTCCCAGTAGGTGCAGATTAACACATATTAACCCATGAGTTCCCTGAGATTCCATAAATGAAGATTTTGCAAGTACAGCAACTCCAATTATGACTGCTCCCTTCCTCTATTCCTCATTTCCCTGAGTTTTCTTTTCTGCAGAGACAGGATTAATCCCTGTACCCAGCCACAGACCTTCAAAAGACAGATATAAGTGGGACGATAACACCCAGCTCTCCTGTTAGGACAAGAAAGTGCTCTCATGCTTTAGTTCTCATGCAGTTTTTTGTCTCATCTAGCCAAGAAAGGAGAAAAGTTCAGAAGGAGGCTTTAAGTATCTTTTCTCCTCCTCTGCTCCAAGTGCCTCTATTACTTCCCACATTCCAAGGCATGAGGTATGACTGGTCACCACATTTCATAGTCACGTCTTCCAGATATGTCTGGAGGCCACTGGCATAATATGCTGGGTGCAGAAGGCAGAAGGTCAAATAAGGCATCTGCATATACTACACATAAGTCTCTAGTTCTTTGCAAAGGATCCCAGTAAGACTGAGATTAAGCAATGATCTACCGTCTATGAAAAAACTTCAGTAAGAAATGTTCTTGTTATCTTAGGCAAAGGAGGAGCAGGGCATGCTAGAAATTCTCTTAGCCTTCGTAATTTGTATCTTTTCATACCTCTGTCATTGTAATATTTTTGCTTTTTTTATCTGGCTTTGACAAGGTCTTGTGGAAATTTTTCTCTCTTTCAGGTTTATTTCTGTAACTTTTTCCTGGGAACATTTGTTGCCATTTGCACTAGCAAGTGTTTTGGATTAAACCATTGCCAGCATGGATTCCAGTGCATTTTATGGAGAACTCTCCATAAAATAAAATTTAAAAGCAGCTTCCTTCTATGTCTAAGTTGAATGTCTAGCACAGCAGGACATGGCTCTACACTGTTCAAAACACAAGAAGCTAAGATGGATGCAGCAGAAACAGAGATAATTCAGATGCTAGAAGATACCGGAACCCATAAAGCCCGTTGTCAGAAGGCCAAGACCTCAGAATCAGTCTGGCAGACTGCCAGCTGTGTACTTTGAGAATGGACAGAGAATACCTTCAAGAGTCTGTATGTCACCTAACCTCTAATGTAGGAGATGAGAGCAGACTTACATTGGTTTTGATTAATTTAATGCTCCTCCCAACAACATTAAATGAATACTGACGTTAAGAGCTTCTCATTCTTACCAGTCTCCCATGCAGTATTGCTGACTAGCCAGACATGGTATTCAGCAAGATACATATAAAAATGTAGAACTGTGAGATGTTTCCGGGGTCACCAAAGTCCAGTTCTCAGCTAAGAAAGGCAAACATGTCACTGACTCACTCCCATTTCAACAATGAAAAATTTTCTGCAGGAAAGTATGAATTAAGTCTATTTTTTCTCTACTATTTTTCTTCCAATTATTATTATTATTACTTTTTAAAAAATAAGAATTTTTATCCCAACAACCTGAGATTGGGTTTATTTACTTACTTAATTTACTGTTTATTTGCATGTACTGCAAAATAGATAATCTACCCTTTACCGCTGATATTTTGGGAATGTTTTGGATTTTCACTATGATTCACACAATGCAACTCGGAAATTGCAGTATTTCCTGTGAAAGCAAAAATTCTATTATTTCCACTATTCTCCTATTACTAGAAAGGCAGCAATTAGAGTATTCTGATTGCAGCAACATGAATGCTGTTGTAGTTTTGTAACTGCATGAGAACTAAAGCATGAGAGCACTTTCTTGTCCTAACAGGGCAGCAGGGTGTTACCAGCAAGTGAATGGAACGCAGCCAGGACATGCTTTTTGCTTAGGGGAAAAGGAGGAGCCTAAGATGAAATTCGTTGTAGGGTTTAGAATAATACTTTATGGATATATTTACAGTTGTATTCTCTTTAAAGGCAGCATCAAGTGGGAAATTTGGATTAAGCACTTGAATACGTGTACTTGAATATCTGCACTTAGAATCTGTTGGTCATGTAGGGCACGCTGTGTAAAGGTATATTCTGTGGAAGACCTGCCTGCAAACTAACTGAATTTGAAACTCACCAGGTAGCCAAAGCAGAAGTTAGAGCTAGGCCCTTAGCTGATGTGAATCACCACAGTCCTCTGGTCCCTTTCACATTACATCCCTATCTACCTCACTAGTACTAAACTTGAGTCACAGTCTTTTCTCAGGAACTATCACTGACAGAAAAGGAAGAGGCTTTACTTGCTTAACATGAAAGCAAATTCTGCCAACCAGCAATGAAAAATGACAGCCAAGATAACATGCTTTCTGGGATTTCTGCAGCATTTGCCTCCTGGAAGAGATCAGAATGGACAAGAAACAAGAAACACCATGTTTTCTCGGTGGTTCCCTCAGATGGGGATTTTCTTCACTGAGACTAAGAAATCTTTCACTTCCTTCATGGACTATAACAGGTCTTTTTTAGACTTATTGCTGACGGATGTACATGATACTAATGCAAAGCGCATAGGTCTCCAAGCTGTTACTTACCCAGAACTTTCAGTTTTCTTCTATTTCGTAAACTGCTGTGTTCTTATTTGTGGTGGATAATTGTCATACACATGGAAAACTATTTCCTCAATAACTGAAAAGCACCTTGTCCCTGTTCAAAGCACTAAGTCAATCTCAACCACAGATGGCAAAGCAGGGAGAAGAGTCAGCGTAGGTCAAAGTATAAGGAAAGGAGAAGAGAACAGGCACATGCATGTGGGAGCACTTTCACTGTGGGAGTCACTGTGTTCCCAGGTCTTGAAAAACCTACTTCTGGAGTTCTTAAATGCACAAACATTTTCATAGCACCAGCCTTGGCTCTGAACATGTCATCTTCTGTCTTTCCCAGTCTCAGGGGGAAGCTACAGCTTTTAAGGTCTTTGGTAACATGGTGACACAATGTCCTGGAGTGGTCTGTCCATGTATTTCAAAAGTCCAGCAGAACATTACTACCCAGGGAAGAGGGTCAGCTGATAAAATCTATTAGTCTTGCCAGTTTCCATGGGAAATGCATACCTGGCTTTGCCACCTTTGTTTATAAAGGGTATATTGGGTTTACATGGTAAGGTTTTGATAGCAGGGGTTTGGGGGTGGAAGGTGGCAGGGCCACTGGGGTGGCTTCTTTGAGAAGGTGCTAGAAGCTTAGCCTATGTCCAATAGAGCTAACACCAGCTGGTTCCAAGATGGGCCTGTCTCTGGCCAAGGCTGAGCAAATCAGTGAGAGTGGGAGTGCCTCTGGGATAACAGAGTTAAGAAGGGCGAAAAGTTGCTGCACAACAGCAACTGTAGTCAGACAGGGGTGACAATATGTGAAAGAAACAACTCTGCAGAAAGTAAGGTCAGTGAAGGAGAGGGAGGAGGTGTTCCAGGCACCAGAGCAGAGGTTCCCCTGCAGCCAGTGGTGAAGACCATGGTGAGGCAAGCTGTCACCCGGCAGACCATGGAGGTTAATGGTGGAGAAGATACCCACCTGCAGATCATGGAGGAGCCCCCATTGGGTGTGTGGGTGTGGGTGTGTGCAGGTGGGTGTGCCCGAATGAGGCTATGACCCCATGGGAAGTTCACACTGGAGGAGACTCCTGGCAGGACCTGGAACCCATGGAGACAGAGGAACCCACACTGGAGCAGGTTTGCTGGCAGGACCTGTGACTCCATGGGGGACCCACGCTAGAGCAGTCTGTTCCTGAAGGACTGCACTCCATGGAAGGGATCCATTCTAGAGCAGTTCATGAAGAACTTTAGCCCACAGGAAGGACTCATGTTGAAGTTCATGGAGAACTGTGTCCCATGGAAGAGACCCCATACTGGAGCAGGAGAGCAGAGAAAGAGCATGAGGAATCCTGCTGAGGAGGAAGGAGCAGCGAAGTGTAATGAATTGACTGCAACCCGCATTACCCATCGTCATGCTTCGTTTGGGGAGGAGATAAAGAAAATTGGGAGTGAAGCTGAGTCCAGGAAGATGGGAAGAGTGCAGGGAAGACGTTTGATGTTTTAAGAATTGGTTTTATTTCTCATTATCCTACTCTGATTTAATTGGTAATAAATTAAATTAATTTTCCTGAGTTGAGTCTGTTTTGCCTGTGATAGTAATTGGTGAGTGATCTCTCTCTATCCTTATCCTGACCCACAAACCTTTCATTGTATTTTCTCTCCTGTGTTCAGTTGAGGAGAAGGAGTGACACAGCAGCATTGGTGAGCACTTGATGTCCAGCCAGTGTCACACTGGGAACTGAAAGCCAGGAAGCATCTATATACACTGAAAATCCCCTCTTCCAGGCAGCCGCATTAAGGTCACAGTTGTCACATTGTCTCCTCTGGACAACAAATGGCGCATTTTTTATGTCTGTTCATGTGAGGAGTGGTAGCAAAATCTATTCTTTATTGCTTTTTGTCATTCTTTCTGGAAACATCTAGTAATGTCAGAACAAATGCCTGGAGTAGTGTGGAGTACAGAATATCCTCCATGAGATTCACAGCCTGCAGAGAAAGTTTTGTTCCACCCTACTCCCCACTTTGTGAAGATGAATGGCTGATTATCTGAGAAAGCAAGAGTGGGTAAATTATTTCCTGCTTAAGAACTGCAGTGTGCATGTAGACTCTCGTGTCCTGCTGATTTCTCTCCATAGAACCTTATATCTCATGGGTAGCAACAGGCAGGGATAACTCTTGTTCCAGTAGGTCTGTCCCTTGAAAGATGATTGTTTGCACTGACAGCTGGAATTTTGCCAAAATTATAACATAATAACTGACGTAATACTCACTGCTTACTGTTTCACTACATAATACTTCCGAAGTGACTCGGCTATTTAATGAAATACAGGAAAAATTTTGCAAATAGTACTTTTTTCCTTTGGTCCACTTCAGAAGCAGTCAGGTTGGACGGGGCTCTGAGCAACTTGTTCTAGTTGAAGGTGTCCCTGCACATTGCAGGGGGGATTGGACTAGATGACCTTTAAAGATCCCTTCCAACCCAAACAACTCTATGATTCTATGATTATATGATTCTGTCCTTCATGTTGAAGAATAAAGTCTGATCTGAATTTTTTCAAAGAGTCATTTGCTTTTGTTCATGGAAAAAGTATACAACATCCTCAAAAATACCTTTCATATTTAAAAAGCCACTGCATTTTACTATTCCCTATTAAAAGTGACCACAGATACCAGCTAACATACCTAGACATCCTCCATTTGAATTTGTAGTGAATACTCTAAAGGGAGATACAGAGAATTGCCAACATTTTTTCTCAAAAAAAAAAAATAAATTTCTTTGCTCAGGATGGATATATGTGCAGTGAGCACTACAATTATTACGAAGTCCTCAGACGATAATCAGTGGTCACTAATCCCTCCATGGCCAGACTATGAATATCCTTTTAAAACTTGGTGAACTCTGAGGGCTTCAAGAAGACAGTGCAAAGGCTATAAGTGTGTGCAGAAAAAAACCTCTGGCATTTGGGTGAGTTATATTATTTGGGTGAGTTACATTATCTTAACTGAGAAGTCTGCCATTTGACCACATTTGAACAATCTGATTCTGTTTAAATTTCCTTTTATGGTTTCCAAGCATGCTAAAATGCAAATCTGTGTCTGGATTATTAGCAAGGCCATTGTAAAATCTCCCATTATGTAACATGGCCAAATTTGGGCATCCAAAAGCCAGCAGACATTAGATAAATGGGAGCAATTAACCTTGTATTGAGTCTAATGGAATGAAAACTCTGATAGGAAGACACTGACTCAAGGTATAGGAGTAATTTATTAAAGAATCAAAGTTGCTTTGGTTGCCCTGCAGCATATGCCAATGTACAAGTTACTGAACCATTTCCTTCTTTAGAAGCAGAATTTCAGGCCTCTGCAACGGCTGTGTGTATGTTTTCCTTGTAGGAGCTTGATTATTGTGAAACACCTTGGTACTATTTGGTTACGGACCATTCTCCTTTTCTGTACAAGCTAAAGTAGAAAAATGCCCTACCAAATCTAACTGTAGGAAAACGTTACTGCTGACAGGCAAGGTCCTTTTTGTCAACACAGTAAACCAGGAGCTACAAAGATGGTTTGTGTTCACGCTGGATATTCAGAACATGACAGGAAAGCTGTGAATCAGGGAACTCGGGAACTGGAAAAGGTCTAGAAGAGCTGCTTACTGCACAGAAGCAGACCGGGCCAGACAAATGCATTGTAAATGGCTGCTGCTGACTCTCGTGCGCATGAAGCAACACTTGATCTGGATTAGCTGGTAATAGTATTCTTCCTCCTTAGATCCACAATGAGCAGCAAATCAACAGCAAGATCTGCAGGCCCATCTTCCAACAGAGGTATAAATGTAGATATATGGTCGATCTAAAAAATCCAAGTGGAGAGACTGTAGTTCTTCTTTCTGTGGTAAATGAAACCTCAGGAAAATGAGATATGAGAAGATCTCTGGAAGACATTAACTCATTCTTCTGCTTGAAGAAGGGCAGTGTTAAAACACAACCAATAACATAATAGAATACTCTGTTTGCATTGTAGATTTGGGAAATGTTAGAATCAAATTTGCATGCAGAAATTTAATTCAACACCTTACTTGCAGGTGTTATAATACAGCATTAATTACAGAATCATGCTTTGTGTTTCCATGGAATTCAGGCTCAATTACTGCACAAGCTGGATGGACTGCATGTTGGGAGTGTATGTTCAATATTACCTTCCTTTCTTGTTTCACACATGGAGCATGTTCTTATCCTCTACACACCAGCTCTGAAAACAAGACTATGAAATTTCTCATATCTCTTGTCCCAGTAGTTGCCACTTGTGTATTTCAGAAACATATATACGTAATCACTTGCCCAGTTGCTGAGGCTGAACTCACTGTCCTACAGTATCTGCTATAGGCTTTTAGAGGAATGTAGTGTTTATTGGTGGATGCATTCATTTCCTGGATTCTCTGGATTTGAGCTCCACCTCAATTCCTTGCAATTGGTCAAAGCAGGTTAAGTGTTTCTTTGCCTGTAGAATTTTATGTTTCTGTTCTAATTCTCTGCTGAGAAGCTCATTTTGAAGAAATGCTCAGTTCCAATCTCTGAGCAGTGAAAATCAGTCATTAGTTAGTTATGAAGAGGAAATCTTCTGATATTTTTCTTGAAGAGTACACAGGTTGACTCCTGTAAAGTACTATTTCTTCTTCATTATCATATTGAAAAAGTAATTCGGTATTCTAAGCCTGATGTCAACCAGGGCTAAAAGGAGTGGGGGATTTTTTTGCAATGTCTTCAGTAAATCTGGGAGCTCTTTGTGAGTTTCCAAATTGCCACTTCCGTATATTCTAACAATGTAATGTGGAACCCTTGAATCAAGAGGTGTTCCCGCATTAACAAACCTATTTAACCCACAAAAGTTAGACATAAGATGAGAACAAGGGGGACATTTTTCTTAATTCCTTTTTTTGTTTTCAGAAGGCTTTGGAATTTAACTTCAATAATTTTAAAATTATGCTTCCTGAGTAACAGACTTAAAGCAATGCAACAGTACCACTGTCAGCAGGATGCACAAGACAGCCCTGGAACAGTAGGCTTGCAGATCAGAGGAAAGCTGCTTTAATGAGGAGAATCTTCTGTTTTCCTCACAGCCTAATGGAATTTTTAGCAGACATGATCCCAAGTCAAATTAGAAAACACCACCTTGCTAAATGGGAATTTTCCATCCAGATATTTCATGAACAGAAGAGCCAATTTCTTCCCAATCTGTTACTTCCATTCTAATCCTCCTTGAGATATCATAGAGTCTTCTCTGACTGACCATGACTCATGATGTACTAAGGCTAGATATAGCCAATGTTCAGGTAGAGGTAGCATGGTCAGCATATGAAGGATTGAGAGTTTTGGTAAAAACGCACACTAACATATTAGAGAGTCTGTGAAATATGCCTATTCTGCCTATGTTGCATGTCACATTAATAATAATCAATAGACAGTACTGAGCTACCAACTCACCTTCAGTGAATCAACCAACAGACAGTACTGAGCAACTAACTAACCTTCAGTGAATCAACTAAAGTCAAGTTTCAAAATTAACCTGGTCCCTAAGTTACTCTGTGTTCTTGCATAGCCTTCTGTCATCCTGTCTAGGGAGGTCAGCAGTTGCTGATGAACTGAGACCTGCTTGGGTGAAATTAATTTCCTAATGCTGTGAACTGTAGATTGTCTGGGCTTTTGCATCTTTCCTTGTGCTTTATCAAAAATTTCCCTCTCTATTGAATCTATGGTTTTGCTTTTTTACACAAGATAAAAGGCACAATACTATGGGAGGAGGAAGGGACTTCTCCAAAGGCAGGATCTGCACAGCACACCACGGGAAAACCCATTTGGAATCTGACCAATGCTGCATGAAAGCAGAGCTCCCAGCATCTGAAGGGACACAAGACTGACTCTCTATCTACATTCCTCTTTTTATGCTATCTTACTAAAATGGCTGTTGTTGGGCCTTCCTTACTGAGATCCAGAAAGAACCCTGCACTCTTTCTGCTGCCCTACTTCTGTGCAGAATAGCACCCAACTTACGTATGACTTCTGTTGCTGTGCTGTTCACTGTTCTGCTGAAGGATGACTCTGATTATGATACAGCACAATGGCTAATTGTTGCATCTTTTTTTTTGTACTTGCATGGCAGATACAAAACTTGTTGTGACCTGTGTTGTTTGTCTCAGCACATGTAGCTTCATACAATGAGATACTGTTCTGGAGTCCAAGCCCCACACATCTTCTTTTACATTATTCTGCTGAAGGCTTCGGTTCTGCTTTATCACCTTTAAGTGAAGAGACTATTTTTTTAGCAAGTATTTTTCCCTTTCTGATGCTAAACATGCTCTAGTCCTCTTACCTGTTCTCAAAAATCCAGATCTGTAGTTCAGCTGAAAGCTTACATACCATCCACTTTCCTTTTCTACTCCATATTTAGAAAACACATCTTTCAGATATTAATTTTTTATGCTGGGTGACATATTCCTCAATATTTTTAATCTCACTTCTGAAATTAAGCTTCTTTTGCCATGCAGTAATCAAATGTTTTTATAAAAGAGCAGTCCAGATGCAGTTTATATCAGAAGCAAGATCACCTTCTAATTATGTTCTTCCTCTTCCTCTTATGTGTCTTTCACTCCACCCCTTCACTCCCCAGAATTTTCTTCATCTGCTCAGTGAGAACAAGCCTGAGTCAGTCATTCATACCTTTACAGATCAACACAGGTCAAGTGTAGATTAAACCCTGTTCTCTGTATATCCTTAAGGGACCCACAGACACGTAGCTTAAGAAAGAAATTTGATTCTCACAGTGCCCTAAGAGCTAATACCTGAAATAAAAATCAGGGATGTGGGATTTTACACTGGGATCCTGGGATCCCTTCTGCTAATAGCTAGCATTAAGGCAGACATATGCAAATTTCATTATAAAATAACAAGCAAAAAAGGCAAATGATGAAAAAGTTCAGAAATATCTGTGTAAGTTTCGGAATGTGCTTCTAACTTAGCTCGTTCAAGAAAATTCTGGAAGTTCTTAAGGCTTCTAGACCACTTAAAAATTTTCCTCTGAGCTCATAAGCTTATAAAGAGAGACATCAGGAGCTGGTTGACTTTACTTTGCAGTGTAGTTGCTACTTTTTCTGAGATGCTGAATTTGTTGTAGAAGAAAGTCTTCAGAGCCTTATCCTGAAACTGGAAATATAAGCAACCTGTTAAGTCTCTTGAAAGCAGTATGATTAGGCACAACTAAATATCTCTTAATCCCGAAGTACCTCACTTAAAATGAACGCATAGATCAATGGATCAATGTAAAAAGCAGGTTTGGAAGGAGCAGCTCTGCCTAGCTACTGCTAAAATTCTCAAAAAAAGTTGAAGTCATAAAGAATAAACCAAGCATAGGATTTAGTTAGGCTTTCAAAAGGCTTCTGATACTGTTTCTCACAGAGACTATCAAGGAAATAAAGTAACAAAAGAATGGCAGTTGAAGTCCTGTGACACATTAAAAACTGGTTAAGACATTGAAAATGAAGAGAAGACACAAACGGCCAACTCTCACCTCTGAAAGAGGCTAACAGTAGCACACCTGTGGGATCCATGCTAGGATTGCTGAGGTTCACTAACTTATAATTACTTGAAAGAGAATCTGAACACTGAGCTGGCAAAATATGCTGATGACTTAAATTTATGTAGGTTACCTACAGACAAGGAAGAGTTTGAGGATATCTCAAGAGGACCTAGGAAAACTAGGTAGAGTGAAAAGCACTGACACAGTCAACTGCAAAGCAAGCTGGGAAGACTGTAAAGCAGTGCAACTGGTACTCCCTGCTCCTGACACCTGATAATATGGTTAGCATAACTAACACCATTT
>NW_009607828.1:0-12737 GCF_000690535.1 Cariama cristata
TGTTATCAACTCTGTTTTCAGCACAAATCTGACACGCAGCCCCATACAAGCTACTGTGAAGAAAATTAACTCTACCCCAGCCAAAACCAGTGCGCTGCTTGAAGAGGGAAGGATATTAAAACAGTATCTCCAGTACAGATCCTCTTAATGAATGCATTTGGTGTCTGGTCCTCTACCTGCACAGCTGGACTCTTGCTCCTGCCCGGAACCGACTGTGGTTTGAGGCTTTAGCATAATCTTTAGTGCATATGACTGTCATGCTAATACAACTTTAATAAAAATGTACTAGGTAGCACTTTGAACTCCTTCACTCTAATTTAGTATTAATCCACCTGATTACTAGAAAAGAAAAGAACTTGCTATAGTTCTGATTCATTGTTTCAAATACATCCAGCCATGACTTTTATAAATATATATTTTCAGACAGTCATTTAGCCACTCTTGCATAGATAAGAAATGAAAAATGCATTAGTCATCTTGACAAAGAATAAATTGACTTCTTTCGGTTCACTATCTGAATATATGTTGTCTGATGGCTTAAGAACATTCCTTGTTTATTGATAGTGCATTTAGATCTAGGTATTAATGTCTTGGCTTAAATGCTAATTTTTTTTTCTTAATACATTCAGGAAGGCTAATGTTACTGAATAGGAATGTGGAGGAGGTAATGTGGGTAATTCAAGCAAGTTTAGTCAGCACTTACAAGATTCTTGAAATGTTTCTTGATGTCCTACAGAACTGTTAACATCTGCATGGCTTGTGAGAAGAACCACATTTATTACAGCTGTATGCTAGCTAGAATGCAAAAGAGGGGAGGGGGGGATCAGAGTTAAGAATGAAGCAGCTGGCTTTCAGTACAGAGATTTATAATTTTACTCTCATTACAGACCAACAGTAAATTCTACTTGGACTCTTTTGCATCAGCTTCTTTGAGATGGCAGGTTGAAGGCCTGGGAGTTTTGCTATCAGTAGATACAGTCCAACAAAATACACGGTTTAAAAGCAAACAAAGCTTTTAGATAAATAATCACAAGTGAAGTTCCGCATTTCGAGGAGCTGTTCCAGTATGACATAACATGATGCAGAGCATATGCTTGAAGTCTACATTTGAGATGGTAAAAAAAAGAGAAAGACAGATTGTTTTAAACAATAGGAAGAAGAAAGAGAAAAAGTGAGGGAGTAATAAATGAGAAGGCTGCTGGCTCCCTGCAGAACCAACAAGGTCATACAGTTTCTCATCCCCATTCTTGTCAGGGTTTGGGGTCGCTGGAGGAGAGGAAGGTATGACGAGAGACTCCTGAGATCCCAGGCCTGGCTGAATGGTGTAATAGTACCTCAGTGTGCGTGTTTTACCTCTTATTTTCTCTCTTTTTGTGCTAGAAGAGAAAGTGAGGGAAGAACAATTGGTATCGGAATCCCATTTGCTGTTTCACTCCTTCCTATAAAAAACCACATACACATTTCCAGAATCAGGATTGGGTTTTTTGTGTGTCCAAGTTTGGTTCCCCCCTCACCCATTTCTTTCTCAGCCATTGAGACAGATTTAAATCCAAACTCTGCCAATATTGTAGCTATTTGTTAGTTGTCACAATCCTTATTCAATTTCAGTTAAGATCAAAGAATTTTATAGTTCTGTTTTCTCATCTATCTATTTGATATGAGTGAGAGCTGTTATTTCTTTTGTTTCCTCTGATTAATGTAGCTTGGTATGCTTGCTCTTACCTTTTTCCCCAGTGCATTTTAAGTGAACCTAATCTGGTTTTGCTCAGTTAACTTCTTTACTACGTGCCCAAGCTATTCACAGTGGGACCACCAGGATCTGTTTCTCTATCTCCTACTGTTTCTTAACAACCTCAGCAACTGAGGAAGCTGCGTGTCTATGCTCCTGTTCTTTATTGCTCTCCTTAAATGCTGGTTCTGAATAATTTTCTAATATTTTCTAATACAAAACTGATTGAGTGTTCACTTATAGCGAAAGCACAAACAGATACCCATTAAGAAACAGGGCCAATAAGCACTGTTGTGATGAAGAGCATTGTCTTGTTGCAAGAACTCTTTTAAAGAGTTGGTCGAGATATCTTTATCTACCCACACATTTCTGCTGTTCATACAGTGATCTATAGCAGATGTCCACTTGGATAACCTACTATGCTTTTTATCCATTCCGTCTAACCTTAGACTTTTTGCTGTTACACTCATCATCATTTAATTACAGCATGTGGCATTGTAAGAGCTCTACCATAGAATTACTACATCGTCTTCTTTCCATTCTCCTGACACCAGAGCACAGGCAAAAGCAAATTTTTTAACATTTCAGTTATGAAAACGACTGCATTTGATTCATCAGTGCTCACCACTTCATATCTTCTGAAGTGATGGTTTTAGTTTCTGAAAGTTTATTTCCATTTAGGCTTGTGGAAACACATTTTATCTTAATTTTGCACAGATTGTTGGCATTGAACAGTTATGTGCAAAACCGAGTAGCTCTGTAAGTCAGGGCTCATAATCACCTTTGGAAATGACCTGTTAAGTTTCTAATAGGTTATTTGTATGCACAGTTACTGAAGCTACTTGCTCTGTTGCAATAATTATGAAAAAGATAATGGATAGGAACTCATTTGGGGACAGTTATTCTTGTTAACTGTTTAGTATTTCATTCAGGTACTCCTATTTTCCCTTTTTTCAGTTTTCCTTTCATAATTCTGGAATTTGCCTTGGATAGTTGTTTCAGTTCAGCAGTTCTTTATTTCTTTATGTCCAAGCAGTTTAAAGCCTACCAGACCACTACTGATGTGTTTTACTTCTTCTATTCCAAGTGAAGACCTTAAACAAACATGGCCTCACAGGAGATCTCGCTGCAGTCACTCTCTCTTTATGCTTTTGAATTGTCTTTGCCATTAAGATTTAGCTTTCTTAATACGTATATGGTGCCAGAAGGATGTTTATAAAGATCTATGTGAGTCACCCTAGCATTTTTTTCTTTTATTTCTGCCCTGCTTGCCATTTGATCTCTCTGACTGATTACAGATGTGAAGAAAATACCAGGTTTTGTTTGATTCTCTGTGTTTTGGTGCAAGAAAGAAATGGTGTTAAATTTTGGTGGAGTACTTTCAAATTCATGTATCATCACATGGCTATAGTTGTGTGAGCATGATCTGAGTTCCTGTGACTGGATATAGTGTGCGATTGTAGGCATGCTGCTGTCTGATGTGCTGCCTGCCGTGATTTCACTTTTTGAGTATTTCATATCAAAAGCCATCTCCAAAACAGGATGAGGTGTGGGGGGGATCATCTGACTTATTTGGCTGGTGTAGATAGGTTACAATACACTGAAAATGATCTTCTGTTGCAGCCAGTGCTGCCTGGTTTTTCTTTGGAAGAAGAAATGTTTATAGTCAAAGCTTAGAAAGAAATACTTAGTATTATTTTTGATGCTGTGGAAACACATATAAAATAGTGTATAAACAATACTTACTGATCTATACATACACAGTATCGTAAGCTTTCTTTCCTATATTGCATGGTTGAGGTTAACTTTTGATACCAGAAAGAACTTTTCCTAAAGCATCTCCCTTGGACTTTCTGAGTACTTCGCCATTTATTTTGAATTTTCCGGATGGAGAGGGAGTTTTTCGATGTGCGGCTGCACAATGTCAGCTCCCTCTGGTGGTCAGCACTCACCTGGAGAAATGTCCAGCCAGCCTTCGCCAAGGTGGGCTCCCAGCCAGGCCGTGTTTCTGGCCGCGCATCCTTTTATCCGACACTCCAGTCCTGCCAGCGAACGCTGACAGACCATCCTGGGGCTGTTGCTATACCATGGGAAGAGCCTGCTCTGCTGTCCTCTCCACCACCCTCTGCCCCGCCGCAGAGTTTCCTCCTGTTGAGTATTCTTCCCTTTCTTATAAAAATGGCTCCTTTTCCGGTTAACCCACTTCTGAGTGAAGCAAAATGTATGTGTCCAAGTAGACCCAAAATCAAATGTAGGATGTTTCCATAGCACGGAGAGAGTTAGATCTGCTTTTCATAAGATTCTTTTCATGTACATGAGATTCTTTTCATGTACAAGAAAACATACCATATTACCAAGTGTTAAGTGCATTCATGTTGAACATTCAGGGTTCAAATGCATCAGACTTCTTTACTTTGTCAATATTTCTCTTGCACTTGTAGCATTGAGTGGTTTCTCTCTGATGTCTGACTTCTTGCCCTGCAGTTTCCCCTCCATTTAACACTCCCTTCAGTGTAATCGAAGACTATTTCTTTCTTACTGTTTTCTAAAGCCGAATGTAAACAAACAAAAAATTGCAGTAAGTATTTTTATATACAAAATCAAGTAAGTAAAACTTGATTAAATGTGTGTATAAGTGCACATGCACATACGCACACATCCACATGTTTATGTACATATATAGAAGTAAGCCATGGAAGCTGTACTGGTCCACAAAGGTCGATATTAAATTGCTGTGTTGGAGTAGTGGGTTTAGCTGCCTTGATGAAAATGAGGTTCTATAAATCTAAAAACCTTTTTTTCTGTATTTGTGGGGAGAAAAAAAAAGAACACCTTTAATTTGAATCTGCTGGGCATGAAATGAAGCATGTTTTGTACAACTGTCAAGCGTGGCAATGCTCTGATACCTGAAATTGTTTTAATATTTTACTTATATTTTCTATGAATTCTGTAATTGCTGATTTTTTTTCTATTCAAGCTTCAGCTGTATGATGTTTTTGGTTTTTTTTTTTTGTTGTTGTTGCTGTCTGATATTTAAAATTCAAAACAAAAGGAAGCTACTTTAAAAAGAAGGAAGTTTTAAGTTTTACTGAGCAAGACCAAGACTGCTGTGATGCTTTAAGGTCTAGAAATGTTGCGTGTAATTGTATGCCCTGTGAGTGGTCTCATTAGTTTACCTACAGCTGGTTTCAGTATCTATAGTTAAGCACATATGCCTGAGTGTTTCTGGGGCTGGGGTCTGTAAGGCGAACCCAGCACCTCTTTTCCTGGGTGAGATCACCTGATTTCTGTGCCAGTGTGAATTTGGGGGAATTCACTGACTTCAGAAGGGGGTTTAATCTGGTTTTACATTTGTTAGTCTGGTTTTACATGACATACCCAAGTTTCTTCCTTTCCTCTTCCTTTACATACTTATATTATTTCATATTAACATGTAAGTATGGATGTGATATATCAGGCCAGACAATTGATTTGAAATATGCTTTTGTTTTTACTAATGGTAACATTTGTTTTGCTGGTGAGGTTATTTGTCAATAAACAATACTACTTCATCTGAGGAAGTATTTGAGATGGAGGGTATTAATTTCATGTGAAGTTTCTGAGACTCTCTTTACCCCCCTCCATCCTGCCCACTGCTGCTTTCAGGTGCAATCCAGTGCCCAAAATAAAAGACGGTTGGTGTGATACGCAGCATCGAGCAGGAGCTGACTTGTAACTAATAATGAGTGTTTTCTCACACTCTGTCTAGACAGTCAGTCATGTAAACACAAGATGTCTTTAATGGTATCATCTGATGATGTGAAATGCTAGTCTTCCAAAGTGTGTATTTCCACAAATGCCAAAGTACTGATTAGGGTAATAAATTGTACTACTTGAAGATTGTCAGTGTACAACACTGAGATAGGGGAAAAGCCTATCGTTTCACTTTTCTGTCGCTGGTAGTGGCAGTAAGTAACAGTGCCAGCACTTGAGCCAGGGTTTCTGGGGGGAATATGTTTCATTATATGTTTTTTATTGGTGGATTATTACCTGTCTTGGCTGGCTGAATAGAAACCAAGGAGCTAGTATGCCTGGTGACAGGATCACCGATTCTCGTGTACGCCAGCCGCGCTACTAGAGCAGTCTGAACGCCTCTGGTTCTCACGAGGCAAAGAACCTAGATCTATACAAGAATGTTTATACCATCTGACTTAGCAGCCTTAGGAATTAGTAAATTAGAGTCTCTAACTCTTCTTTTCACTGATTATATGGGGAGTCTGATCTGCTAATTTAGCTATCTGTGTTAGATGGCAGAAATTAGCAGCGTTCCTCGAACTAGACTGGTACTTGCTGGAGAGGGAGTTGGGCTGCCCGTGCTTTCTGTCTTACAGGTAAACTCTTGCTCCCCAGGCCTGTGCATCTGGCCTAGCAGGACAAACTTTTCATCATTTGAAATGTCACTGAGAGGAATTAGGTTCTTGGATGAGTAAAATGGCGCAATCTGATAGAGCCGGGGTTTGAGAGCTTGATCCACGAGGTGGGGAGCAGTCTGACCCAGACTGGCCAATACCACTCCACGCCTTAGAGGATCTTGACTTGTCCATGGCAAATTCTACAGTTTAAAAACAAGCAAAGCTGGATGTATGTATATCCATGACCTTCTCAGTAGTCCCTATGTCATCTTTTCAGATGTATAACCATGGAATATGTCACCTCCTACATCCATGTTTGATTCTTTTTGAGCCTAAAGGACTTCCGGCATGTTTTATAAATATAAGTGATGCCTTTTAAAAGTACAGCCATAATAACTTTTGTGCTGGCAGAGTAATTTAATACCTGAAGTTGCCCTGAATCTAAATAAGTTATTTTAGGTTATTTTATCTAGTCTGTATTGGAGACTTCAGTTCTAGTTAAATCTAATGGAATACCGGTATCAGTACTCTCTTAGGACTTTTCTAAAATGGGTACAGCTATGCTTTTACACTTTGTGTAAGTGCATTAAAAATAAACGAGTTCATATTTATTTTGCTTCAGACTTTTAGCTGTGTGTAACAAACTATTTACTGTTAATTTAAGACCATACAAACTTTGGATTAAAGACATAAATACGCTTATGGAGAGCAAGTTTGGAAATTTTAATTGGTGTTGGGAGAAAGAATGTTCTTACTTCTGGTGGGAAGGACCTGTGCTATGTGTGATTGAATATGTAAGAGCATATAATTAATTCCAATTCAATGCTGATGACATGCGAGTTTCTTAGATATCGGTCTAACTTCCTCTGTAGTTTGTCAAATAATGTGCAATCCTGACAGGGGTAGGTCTTCCAGAGAAGTGGTATAAAAAGGAAACGAGTTACTGATCGGAAAGCCTTTGGGAACCTGCATCCGAAGACACTTGGGTGGTTTCCTCTATAAGTATAGGAGAAGTGAAGGGAGTGATTGCTAATGTGGAGCCGTTGTCACCTCCATAGCTTGTAGGGGAGGCCAGGGAGTGGGTTTGTTCAGCGGTTGCTCTGATTGTTCTTCAGTTCTTCATGCTGGAGGCAGTAGGCATCTTCATTTCACTTGGGCCTCAACGTTCAGTGAGCTGGTTTTGGAATAGCAGCAATAATAGCTCCTGTGACGTGAAAGACAACCACTCAAAACACACAGTTCTTAGTTTGTTAGCTGTCAACAAAATGAAGTAGAAAAGATAGACGAAACAATGTAAATAGGAAAATAGTGTTTCTGTAATGATATTGGGACTATTTGCTTATTTAACTGCATTAGTTATGCATACAGAGAGGCATTTTCACAATGCTTGGTGGGATATTTAGAATAAATCCACATTGTCTTTGCCTTTGTTACAGGCCAACTGGTATGTATTCAGCCATGACAAGGGAACTTGTAGACTTTATTTTCTGAGGGCTTATGGAAACTTATGACAGCTGCCACAATTTGACCCTTATTTTGCTTGTCTGTTCTTGCTAAAGTATTTCATAAACCGTTATGGTGGCAGTAGATCTAGATTTAGAATGTATTCTTCTTCCCTGCATTCCTTTGTATGTTCGAGTGATTTTTATATGGTAAAATTTGCAAAGCCAGTAAGAGGGAAGGAGAAAAGAAGCATTTAAAAAAAGTGCAATTCTGACAGCAGTCAGTTTTTAATTATTAAATAACTGAAAGTGAATTTATGATAGTTTTGAAACGGTCAAAACATGTCAGATTGTTAAATGAGAGAAAAAAGATTATTTTTCTAATTTTTTTCATCTTTTTAAATGAAATTATATGGTAGACAAGTTTATTTCTTTCAGGAGAAAATAATATGTCCAAGCAAAGCCAAGCCGTAACATTTTTGTCTCAACTCTGAGACTGAACTCAGGCATTGCTTATTTTATAATATGTGTAACTATCTGGCCTTCAGCTGCTAAACCATGAGCGTGGGACGTGTTTTTTTGCCAGTCAGAACCTTGAACCCTAGAGAAATGAGAGTGCTTCTGCATTTTTGGTTTGTTGTCGTGATGGTAGGACCAGTTAAGGTGCCATTATGGATGAAGAACAAGATGCGAAGCATTGTCTGTCATTCACCTACTTTACATCATGCACAGGCTCTTCCTACCAAAACCCGGAGACAGTAGCACAGAAATCCCTTTCAGCTTTTGGGAGACAGAGTGGAGATTGCATTATTCTCAAGGCTTTTTTTAGCACATCTCAAGAAAGCTCTGATAAGTTGTCCTGAGATAACTTCAGTGAACTCCCAGGATGTAGAATTTCTTCTAACTCCTGCATATTAAATAAGAAGAAATGGGCAAACTGAGTGTACTTTCATTTATTCTGAAGAACAGCTGGGGATATGAAATGTTCAACTACCTGAGCAGAGGAGAATGAAGATGAGACTGCAGAAAAGTTGTGATCTTGCTCTTGCAAAAGGGTCATCTTCAGTATGTGAGCTTCATACCTGGCATGCTAAAGGGGCAGTGAAACATTATGTCATCTTGAAAACTTTACTGTGCATGTCCGCAACTCTCCCCACACGTATTCTTATTCCTGGTGGATAAAGCTTGCAGGGGTAATGTTTTGTTTCAAAAGAGAGTCTGAGCTGCTTTCTGATGCTGCCCTTCTGCAAATCACCTAGGGAGTAAAAGTTCTCCACTGGGCAACTGGAAACTTTCTAGGCCAATAATGTGACTGCATCTGGTGCTGACAGAAAGTTACGTCTATATTACGCTTGTTTGAGATCAGTTGTTTATAGCACAAAAACATCCGTTATGGTTAGGTCCTTGTTGTTTCTTTAAGAAAAAGTCAAAAGGGCCAAGAGACGAATGGAACGAAGACTGGATGGGTCTCAGACAACAAGTCCCAGGCATGCTTGGCTGGGAGAGGTTCTGCACCAGTGTCATCCAAACATCGTGTTTTGTGGCTGCGTCGTAGGACTTCCAGGTTTCCCCAGGCATGCATTGCACAGGACGGGTAGACTTTACGATATGTGTCGGGCTTAACGCTGTGTATTCTTGAATAAGTCCTTTTCAGCTAAGGCAAATACCTTGTAATATTGTTCTGCTCTGAGTAGTGACTGGTCTGAGAGTCAGGAGTTGTGGGTCTTCAGCTTGCAACGATGCTGTGTGACTTGGCCAGGTCCAAAGGAAGAAAGGTTCTTTACTGACTATAGCGTGATAGCATTATGGATCAAAGAGCTGTGTAATTTGTCCTCTTAGGTGGACTTGGTTTCTGTCTCGCAGTTCATAACTGCTGTGACTCACAACCTGTAGTTAGTTACCTGCTTGCAAATTCCATGCTAATCCCTCTCAGCATAATCAAAGTAAGTCCAATGCCATCTAGGTAACCATCACCGGTATTAAATCCCAAAGATTTAGGTCTCTATTCATATAATTTGAGTGATGGAGGCGGGTTCTAATCCTGTGTGTCATATGCAGGGTTTGTTCTTTCTGTGAGTTTATAGGAAACAAGACAATGGGCTCTTTTAATTCGGCAGTTTTTATTTTTAACATGTTGGCACAGAAGTAATAAGTACTGTACAATCGATATAGAGCGTCTTTTAAGAATCTTTCATGCCTGAATACACATCTGGAACTGTTTGCACTAACTAAAAGTAAAATAAATGCCACAGCGTATTATACTATACTTTTTTTCATTTAAAAAAGGAAATTGAAAACACACCACTCCTAGAAATGCTTGACATTGAATTGGCTATTGAAATGGTATCAGTAAAGTATTTATATATTCCATATTTTGTTCCATACATCAGCTTTCCTTGATGCGTTAGACTTGGAAGGGTGCCACATGAGCTGAAATGTTGCCATGTATGAAAGACCGCCTTGTTTTAAAAATGAACTAAATCTTTTAGGGTATAGGAAGTAAAATCGGTTTGAATACATCCACATCTCTCTTTGCCCTTGCCCCCTGCATGTTTTACTTTGTCCCTTCCCTATTTGTCTTCAGAAGCTGGCTGTGCTTACGGTAAATATCAATGTTCACCTAACAGCTAAATATAGTGATAAAAATAACTCCTACCATAAAAACTGAATGAATGACAAGAACAGTATAGTTTCATGAACCAAGAAATCCACAGAAGAAATATCATAATTTAAAGTTGGTTTTACAACATTCTTTAATTTAAAACGGAGCAAAATACTTCTGTGGTAAAATCAGAGTTATTCACTCTGTGCTGTAAAAGAGATTCAAGAATATATATTTCAAAATGTTTGGGTTTTTTTATTTTTTTAAATAAAAATATAATCCAAAGCAAATGCAATAGATCTCTGCATACTTGAAACATATTTTCTGAATTTATTCTAAGTCTCTCACTGCACCAGAGGGTTGTGTGTATGGATTAGGACTAGACCATTATTTCACCATCTATCTCCATCCTGAATTGATTGCAGCAAGCACTGCAGAATGAATTGCAGATGTCTCCTTTTCCCCCTCCGGTTTGGAGGACCTCTGGTTTCAGCCCCATTTGATCCCAACTGGGCTAAGGAGTGCAAGTCTGTCACTGTTTAGAGGGATTTGGTGCAAGAAATCTTTGCACCTGAAAGAAGTTACTCTCTCTGTATACTCAGCCTGCACTCTGAAATGTGTGATGCTGTGGGATACTGCCTGTATGAAACTTTCTGGTGTGTCCCTGATAATTCAGGGTTGTTTGTAATGTCAGAGTCCAATAGAAAATAAAATAAAATAGTCAGAACTACCTTTGCAAATGGGGAGTTTGGTTTGACACGAAAGCATAAAAATGTTTTTGAATTCAAGAAATTAAGGAATTTCAAGACATGGTCTTCCTTAATGTTCCTCCAAATTTCAGGCAAAGTTCAGTGTATATGCTCCTGTATTATAAAACCAGAGCAAATGTACATGAAATCTTACACAAGCAAGTTTTCATATGTGAAAAATACAGCTTTTCCTCTTGAGGGATTCTTTCTTCCCCTACCAAACCCTCATCGCTTCTGAATGTATGGATAGCAGAATATTCACAGAGCATTTGCATGAAAAATGTCTATACATAAAAACCCTCATGGAATAACATGGTTTACAGGAAACTTGGCTTGTGAATACGATTTAAATATTGTTTTGCCTTTAGCTTTCATATCATCAGACTGTTTTTCAACAATTAGAGTAAAAAGTGTTGGTTGTTGGGTTTGTTTTGTTTTGTTATTTAATTAAAAAAATAAATAATGATTTGTAGAAGCTGGAATTCTAGGATAAGTATCAGACACTACAAGCTTTTGGACTTCAGATAACAAGAACTGGTAAGGCTTTTACCAGCGGTGGCTCTGCTTTGTGCTCTCCTTCATCTCCTGAGAGATCTGCCTCTTCAAAACAAAGCTGCTGAGGGTCTCTGGGGTTGTGGGTGGTGGGACAGCGGTGGGTGCAGAGCTGCTGTAGTTAGGTGCCCCCAGGCCCATAGCTCCCTCAGAGGTTAGGGAACCAGCTGTAGAGGCGAGGAACAGGTAAATAGTAGCAGTCAGAGCAGAATGGGTCCTGCAGGCGTTGTGCTATTGAAGAGGGTGGAAAAATGGGATGTAAAGGCTGTTCTCCTGGGCAATGTGGTGGTGGTGTCTTCCAAGCACGTGGAAGAGCTTTGTGTTTTGCATTGTACTTCTCCAAAAGCCCTTTTTTCCCTCCCCAAGGGGAGTCTCTGCTTTGACAAGATAATCTTGTAGCCTGGTTAGAAATGTTTTGAGGTGTGCTTGAAAGGAGCCTTATGTCTCCTTACAGAAGGCAGGGCTAGGGAACCTATGGACAACCAGAGATAAATCTGTCTGCCTGTGATCATACAGGAGCAAAGTGGGGTTTAGGGCTTTGCAAGGGGGAGAGAGAGGTTAAGCAAAGGTAAGTGGCCTGTAGAGAGGTTTTTTTCCCCTACAAGGTCCAAAGAAATGTAATTAGGAAAATTAAGTCTATTGTCATTAGATTTATATGAGAAGTACCAGGGGTCTGTGGATAATTTCAGCGATTTGCAAACCGGGTGGCAGACGCTGTTTGAGGGAGTAAAATCCAGGTGGATCACGGCAGAATGGCAATCTGAAATTGGAGAGCAAAACCAACACACTATTTCCCACTACCGTGTTCAATTTAAGTAACAAAACATTGCCAGCTTTTTGGGAAAGCCTCCCCCCGGCAATCTGAGCGTGTTTCTGATCAAACCTGAACTTTGAAATGCAGCAAAGGAGAGGAGCAGGAGCCGTGCAGTTGGTTACAGGCTCGGGATTGCTTTTAGTTATCAACAGCTGAATTGGAGGATACAGGCTGTGCCTGCTCACTGCGAGCAGCAGGCTGTTAGAGGAGTTCGATTTCTCTCACTCCTTCTTCCACCCACCTCCATCTCCTCTGTGCCTGTGTCTGCGCTCCCACATGCTTCAAATCTGTGTACCTGGACTGCCTTCCTTAACAGTTCAATGTGAGTGTTAGCAGAATGAAAACCAGATGGACCAGCAGTTCCCACTGTTATCTCCCCACCAGCTCTGGCAAGCCTCCCTTTCTCTCTCCTTTCTTGGCATGGCAGAAATATTTGCCTTTATTTAGGAGGGCTTGGG
>NW_009607828.1:12749-20249 GCF_000690535.1 Cariama cristata
TTCCCTCTGTTGCAACATGAGCTGAAAGCTATTTATTCCCTTGTTGCTGAGGTTGGTTGAGGTGAGTGCAAGATGAATTCAGCTATTAAGGAAGCAATTAACATTTCAAGACGAGTTTTCATAGTTCTTTGTATTAAATGAATAGCTTTTTGAAGATATAGATTTAACTGTTTTAGTATAGCGATGTGGAAAGGAAATTTGTACAGAATATGTTCAAAAACTTGCTTTTGTTTTCCAGCATATAATAAATTACTGTTGCATGATTTGCAAATCCAACCTCACCTGTCTGTGTAGCAACCTTAATATTTAAGATAATCATTTTGGATACTGTTTCCTACACAGCTGAGGTTTACTAACCTTAGATCAACAATACAGATCCTATAATACTGTATTTGTATTCCCCTCATCCTGTTCTGGGGGTGTTTCACTGCTCATCTTCCCCAAACTTGTCTCTAAATTGTATATGAAATGACTCCCTTTCCCTGAGAACTGAAGCATCGTCTGTAGGCACTTCTACAAACGGTGAAGATGGCTTCTGTAATTGCAGTACCCAAGTCGCCACATCTCTAGGATGTACTTCCTTGCTTTCATCAGTTTCAGGCAGCTAAAGATTGGTATCTAGTATGTATTGTTAATTTTTGTGGGTGTTTTGGGTTTGTGGGTTTTCTTTGTTTGTTTTGGCTTTTTTGTTGTTTTGTTTTTTAACTTTCTGATAATTAAGTGTTCTGATAATTGTTTTGAGGCTCTTTTAAACATACCCTTCCTTTGTTAAATGTGTGCCTTGCATTTAATTTCTCTTAGTGTCTCTCAGGGCAAATTTTGGATACGAATTTTTGGTTGAAGTTTGTATGTTGTTAGTAAGAACAAGGAAAGCATGTCGCAAAGTGGAGTGACAATTTATAAAACGTGATCGACTTTGCTATTGTCTTAAATTAAAACCACAGACTTACATGCTTACCCATTAGCAGCAACACTTACTTGCTTTGCAAAACAGTTTAATGGAGCTCAGGACTTGTGTAGGACAGCGTATAAAATAAATAACCCGTGCCCCCGTGCCCCCCCTGAAGAAATGGAAGAATTTAACTTAAGCTAAATTTGATCTTACTCATCTTTACTCAAGATGGCTCGCTAAACCTTATTTTGCTTTCAGTTGGTAAATATTGTCATGTTTTGCCTATTCTTGATAAATGAAACAGCAGGATTTGGGTAGTTTTTTTTAAATTTTAGCATAGAGGTGTCCAAATAGATGTTGGAAAAAGAAGATACTTCTATAGCTTCTCTATCAAATATCTTGTGTCTTTAGATCTTTAGTTGCAAGAGAACTGTTAAGTTTTCTGCCTGTTTTTGCCTTTTGTTTGCTTTGTTTTCTTGGGGAAGTGTGTTTCTACTTGTCTTGCAGGTTTTGAACATTAAATTGTTCTTAATGTGTGAAGATGCAAACTTAGATGCTTTTTTAGAAACAACAGTATGTATGTGTGACAACTGACGTACCATTTTAGCATGTTATGTTTCTTTTTCTGATGAATGCAAGAATATCAAGGGGCAGGGTGGTATATAGTGATGCAGGAGGCACGCAGTATTTAACATAAGTATCTGTCCATGATTACAAAGAGAAGCGATGGAGAGGGCAGCAGGTGTTACAAAGAAGAGACATGAAGAGAGCTGGCTTCAACCAATATCCCACCCAATATCTCACCTGTACCAAAGAGCTTCAAGTTTTAGTTCTGGAAGAGCTGTCGTAAGGGGATTTGTTACCTTCCTGTCTCTTCACCTTATTTTTTCCTCCTGGCTGACGTGAGAGCCTTGAAGGGAGGTGGCATTATTGCAGCTCCAGGAGTGCTTGGGAGGTAGCATCTGCACATGCTAGAAATAAAAACAAAATATAATGCAGCACTGCTACAAATGAGGTCGTACCATCTGTGTTACACCTTCTTAAGTAAGGTTTAGATGATGTAATTTGGGAAGAGCACACTGTAGTAGATAATCAGGTGTAATCTTTTGCGGCAGATGCTGAAATGGTTCACTTCTTGCATTAGCTTTTAAGTTTTTGTCAGAAGGGATGTGCTTGAGGAAATAAACTGGTGTGTTCCTGTGGTGTGTGTTGCAGATCGCACTGAGAAGCATTCCACAATGCCAGACTCACCTGTGGATGTGAAGACACAATCCAGGCTGACGCCTCCAACCATGCCACCTCCTCCCACTACCCAAGGAGCTCCAAGAACCAGTTCATTCACGCCCACAACGTGTAATTAGACTTATTTTCTTCCTTTTCTTCCATATTCTTTCTATTCTGTATGTAAGAAACCAAAAAATGTAAAGGGAAACCTGCATGACATGGCAGGAGCAGCATTTGGTTGTACTACGATAAAGTAATTAAGCAAAACTAAGATCACAACAGATTAATGCATCTTTAAGGTATTAAGACATTCAGCTCAGAGTTGTGTTGTTATTTCGTTGATAACTTGGCCGCAGCGTCAAAGAACAGTGAACACTGGTTTCCCATGTACTTAATGCTCGCATCAGTCCTTCTGTGAGAAGTATAGAAAACTGTCTTCTCTTTTATGCCATTCTGTTGTTTAAAGGATCCTGTTCCTTTTTGTATAGAAACTTTGGGGGTTTTGTTTGTTTATGTTTTTAAAGTGGGGTTAATTCATAAAGAAAATACTTATCTTCATCCCGCTTGTGACTGAATGAATAATTCTGATTTAAGTGCTATACAATGTCTAGTTAATATTGATATAAAACAAAAAATAAAGGCCTTGTATTGTTTTATCTAGAGATTTCTAGTCTGTGACCACTTCTCTAAATCACTTGGGGCTGCATCTCTGTCTCAATTTATGATGTAAACAAAAAACTACTAGTCTTGACGGAATTACTCTGCATTTCTATCAGCGTAACTGAGATTTGAATCTGGCGTGGTGTCTGGGCTATTCTTTTCACAGCCGTGAAATGATCCACATTTCTCTTACCAAGATTTAGCTGCAATTTTTTTGATCTCTTTTATACTGCTTTGTAATAGTATAAACATGAGAATGTGTTTACATTTCACACTTTAAATAAAACATTTTTAGAACAGTAGAATACATATGCCTAAACAGAATGAAGACAGCATCTTCTATTTCTCTTGCCTATGTCTGTTTAGTCCCTTTCTGTCTGTTAAAAGCCTTATTTAAGATTCACCTCTATGCAGAAGGCCAGCTGGAGGCCTTTGTACTGCTTATCCCAGGGAACCCTGTTCTGACGATTTAGATCGAACTTAAACACTGAGGAGAGTTTGTGCCAGCTTCGCATAAACTCAAATTTAACCCAGCAACCCTGATCCCGCAAAGATTTGTCTGTTTTGCTTAACTCCAGCACCTGAATCATCCTAAGAGCTGCTCCAGTCTAAAGTTAAGTTGTTCCTAGGTTTTTGCAGGATGGGGATCTTGCAGATTAAGCTTTCCAGTGTGATGCACTTTGCACAATTCCGAGTAATCTTTGGCAATCATAAAAAGAATGGGATGATGTTCTTTAATCACTCTTATAACCCTCAGCATACTCACAGGATTTCTGGATGTTTGTTTATTTGATTTGGTTAGCACTTTGGAAGGTGTCTAAACCAAAAGTCTAAAAAAATCTAATTTTAATTGCCTTTTACCCTGTCAGATTTTGGAGTTTGGCCTTAGCGGTTCCGTCTTGTTCAGTAAACAGTCACTGCTGTTGGAGTGTCCGTTACATTTATTATTACTACGGCGGGAATGCCTGTAGGCTGGGAAGATCATACTTGTTTTTCTGGTGAAGAGTGTGCTTGTTTTCTTTGGTTTAGACAATGAAAAACTCTTGACATATATTAGTTTGAAATTTTAAATGCTAAATTCTGTTTTACTAATAACATGGTTCTGTTTTAGAAATAGCATAGATCTTTGCCAGTTGACAAATTCAGATATTATAAAGAAAGAGATAAAATCATTAGTATGGGATGGACTATTTTAAAAAAAAAAAGTTTTAGAGAAGCTGCATTTGGGGGCTATTTCTAAATTTATTTTGTTGTGGGAGAAATTTTACCCAACTTTCTCCTCCTCATATCTATCCTAGGTAATGAACTCTGCTGTTCTGTGCTTTCTTGGTGATAGCCTCAGGACCTTCTGCTTAGAGCAGCCCCTTACTGGTGGCTGAGTTGTTGGGTGGTGTCAGGGTAGAACAAGACATGTTCTTATTCTTCCCAGTCCTCATTTACTAAGTTCATGCTATGATGACTTTTGGCTATGCAAATTCCTTGCAATCACGATGTATTTGTTTACTCGGATACCTCACTCTACTGCAGCGCTCAAAGAGCATGACTTGGAGCTGCATGTGGCGCTGAACTTGGTGAGGCCAGCTTCTTTCTATTTTTGCTTTTTCCACTTGTTCTCCATAGCCCACACAACGAGTATAGCCAACCCAAAACTAGGATAAAAAGCAAGCAGAAACTAGGTAACCATTCAGAGAGCCTTTTCTGTAGTACCTCCAGAAGAGCACTTCAGTCAGTAGGGCAAAACTCCTTCAGAAGTATTGCGGTAGTGATTTAAATCTTCTAATAGGCATCCACCCTCTTTTTAGACTTGCTGTCTAAAAATAAAGATGAATGATGGAGAAAGTGACAAAGAGAAAGGGATGTTTGGCTTCAGTGAGGCCGGTCATTAAGAAACATTGAAAGTTGTTTAAGTTGCTAGCTTGCCATGGTTATGCTTTTAAATAGGAAGCAATTTAGAGTAATACTCCTATGCATTTTGATTGTAGACAAGTTCCTGAATTTTGATGTTTTTTGGGGTGGGTTCTGAGTGACTTCCCAAAAAGAAGTCAGCAAATTTCTCCAGGGCAATGGCCAGCTGAGCACGGCTGCTGCTGGGTGCAGTCGCATGCTGCCGGTGTACTGGTACACACGTATTCCTGGGGAACCATCCTTTTTCTTGCCGTTCACTGTCATTTTGGCGAGCCATACTCAAAACAGTCTTGACAGAGTATGTTTGACTGTTGGTACTCCAAGTAACCTGGGTAGAAAAGGATGTCCTCAGTTTGATTCTCTGCTCTCTTCTGGAGTGTGGATGAGAATCAAACTGAAATTTCTGCCAAAAACTGTCTGTTGTCTTCAGTATGTCTGCATGAATCTTGTTGCCATAAATTTTGAACACTTAGTACTTTAGATAATTATTCTCACGGCAGCCTTGCAACAGGAGGGAGATGCTTTCTTATTCTTTTTAGAGATACAGTATTGGCACATGAAAGCAGAGTGATTTGCTTGTGGTCTCGGAGAAGTCTTCTGAAGTCTAGCTTCATGCCCTAGCTGTAAGGCTTCGGGCCACAGTGAGCACAGCACCATTTGTACCTGCGCAAACAGCTTTGTGCGCTCCATATGTTAGCAGCTAGGAAATCTGTATCAGAAGAAATAACCTTCTCATTGGGTGGTGTAAGGTTAAAACGTGAAAGTCCTGTTTTATAAACACAGCTGTCAGTTGTGTGTACAAAACACAAGTAAAAATATTCAGAGATAAACTGAGGCTTCGTGAAATATGTCTGCACGTTTTTTTCTACCCCAAAGAGCAATTTTTTTTGTCTTCAGTCATACATGCACTCATGTTCTTTCTGTCTCTGTTTCCCTTTCTCTCTTCTTAAAATTATCTGACAAAAGGCTGGTGTTCAAATGATGCTTTTCAGGTCTAGGAGCATTTTGAGGGAGCTATGTGAGAGGCAGCTGCTGTTACTTCAAGTCCATACACCGTTCAGTACCAGCTACCGGGAAATAAACTGCAGAGTGTTGCTCTGTCAAAAGGCTAATTATCTTTGATTGTACAACTTAATTAATTTTGAGGTCAAGCACAGAAAACATAAGCTGATGGATTTTCCCCTCTGTCTTCTTTCTCTCTCTCCGCGCGCCCCCCCCCCCCCTTTTTTTTTTTCTTCCATTAACCAATGGCACTAGCCATTCACCAACAGCGTTAAATGGAGCTCCATCTCCTCCTAATGGCTTTAGCAATGGGCCATCCTCTTCCTCTTCCTCTTCTCTGGCTAACCAGCAGTTACCACCAGCTTGTGGAGCTAGGCAACTCAGCAAACTGAAGAGATTTCTTACAACCTTACAGCAGTTTGGCAATGACATTTCACCAGAGATTGGGGAGAGAGTACGTACCCTTGTGCTAGGACTTGTGGTAAGCAAAAAACCAATGATATAATAACTGTGATATTTTTCTCTCTTTTTCCCTCTTTTATGCTTGACATGTTTATTATATAAAAGAATGGGTCACATCCACTGCACATACCATACTTTAAGGATACCAAACATGCGAGAATGAAGTGCTGGCTCTTGCTGCTGGAGCTAACATGAGTAGCTTGACTAGCCTCCCCTGAGCGACAGCTATTCCCAACCAGATACAGACTTGACTCTTTTTGCCAGTATAGTGTTATGCTGTAATGGTGTGAAAGGGTTTTCATTCTATACTGGCATACCTTGAATTATATAATGTAGTAAAATATGGTTTGGCTTGCCTCCTTTAGTTGGCGGGGAAAAGGAGCGTGCCCTACATATAGAGTGGCAGAATACTGGTTAAAAGGATGAGCTGAATGTGTGTTTGGACTGCAGTTACGCAGTGGAAAACCTTTCTCAGTATTCATTGAACCCAACAATGAGAGACCTGACGATCCATTACTGCTACTTAGGTCACCTTATTTATAAAGTTATCTTTATGCAATTATATGGCTGAATGAAAATTTCAGCTCTTTCTTACCCACATCTGTCAAGTTGGGCTGCTATTTTACAGGCAAACTGTTGTGAATCTGGCCCAGGATTCTTCTTATTCCCAGTAAAGTTCTCTGTACAGCAGACATTGTTGTCTCACATGTATCTCCTTCAGCGATAATTAGATGTACCAGGAAAAATGCTGTTGTGGTGCTCTAATTTACGTCTGTTCTTAGCAGCTGCAGTTGCCATTGACTTCATTTGGAGCAAAGACTGCCAGCACTGTTTGGTACTAGGGCTCAGGCATCCTTTGCTTGTATCTTCAGAAAACCCTACCTGACAGCAGTGGGTGCCCCTTCATTTGGGTCTGTGTCAAAAGGAAGTTTAATGTAGGCAGTGTAACTTCAGTAAGTCTTACCCTCCACTTGCTTCCATATAAAATGCCCGTTTAATGTGGTTTTGCTTGTCACATGTTTCTCTGTGGAAAGGGGAACTGGTAAAGAAACCAAAGACGGCTTTGGAAGCACCTACCTGCCCTTGATTTTCAGATCAAAAGTGCTTGCCCACTGTTAATTAGAGTTGATTTCTACCCTCATCTGAGCTCTGAGAAGCAAGTAAGGATCTTTTCCTTGGGAGTGTCCACATATCACGTTATTCGCTTGGTCAACCCTATGTAGCATGTGGTCTTCATGATTATGCCCTCAGCTGCAAAGTAATGACTTTCCTACATAGCCTAGAACATAATAAACAGTCCTCTTCATAAGTTGAAGAGGCAAAGTGCAGTTTTCCTCCTCAAACAACAAGACATA